>NC_089803.1:66224436-66524436 GCF_029633855.1 Hoplias malabaricus
CCCAACCTGTGAGTAGACAGGATTGGTTCCTTAGGTTTATGACATAAGAAACCATAGCTGCCTGAATCCACCCATTTGAGCCTGTCGTTGGGTCATTGCAGTTTCAAAGCTGAAATGCTCCATTTTGGTATTGACAGCAAATAAACACCACACAGGCTTGTTAACAAGGTAAAAAACTTGATTTTCACTTCCGGGGGCCTTTACGTATTTGTTCATATGCTGTATTTATAAATAACAAACAACATTTGTGTCTCCCCACTTTGAGAAGAATGCCCAGGCAATTTAATCATGTTAAGCTTACAATGGACAGATCCTAACCTCAGTTAAAATGGTAGGTGAAGCAAGCTAAAAGGCTGATGAAGTATATTTAATGTAATATACTGTAGAAAAAGGACGTGTTTAAAAGCTAAATTCAACAGTTGACTTTAACAACGACCTTGGTCTCTAATGGAACTACTTTACACTTCTGTTGATTAATGTTTGCTGTAGTGTAACATTAACCACAACTTCACACTCTGTTTTCTCTCTGGGTCAGTAATGACATGCTGGGTTATAACAATGGCTCTTATTATTTCTCGCCACATTATCTTGCTGTTGGAATAAGAAAAGCGCATTGATGTGTGGTTCACATGCTGCTTTGAAACTCTTTTTTTAAGAACTGAGACCAAATGGGGAAAAGGCATAAACAAGCACTTGGTTTTCCCATTTAAAGAACACTTTCAGACAAACAATGGATGCCATTGAGGTCTGGAGAAGAAAATAGCCCCATCAAAGCTAAAGCAGTGGGGCTTCCCTTATAATCAATGGGCCGCTGATCTTTCCCAGCCAGGTATTGATATGTGACTATTGTGCTTAGAGAAAATATTCAAGCAAACAGTACACATGCTTTGACCATTGTAATTAGCACAGTGGCACTTAACTGAACAAGTTCATTTATGAACGTCTACCTTAAACCTACACTCATACAAGTACAGCTCATACTCAAATGAAACTGCCATGCTGATATTTCACTGCTCTGTTTGTCGAATGATCCTTCATCCAAATAATATTTGCTCAGGACAGGTCCAGTGGTCATTCCACTAATGAGGAATGATAATTGATAAGATGTGTAACAACAAATTAGCTACACTGTGTAACTGTAGACATACAGATGAGAAATGAGTGGTGATACATGATAGGTGTTCATAATAAACATTTAACTTGGTTTATTTAGGCACTATTCATACCTGGCAATATTAATGGGTTTAGCTACTTTAAGGTGTGCATATTGCTAACAGAAATGTTAAATGTGCATGCTTAGTTCTCTCAATCTCCACAGAAAAGCATAATATAAAATGAGCATGTGTTCACAAACATTCATTCATTATCTGTAACCGCTTATCCAATTCAGGGTCGCGTGGGTCCAGAGCCTACCTGGAATCATTGGGCGCAAGGCGGGAATACACCCTGGAGGGGGCACCAGTCCTTCACAGGGCAACACAGACACACACACACATTCACTCACACCTACGGACACTTTTGAGTCGCCAATCCACCTACCAACGTGTGTTTTTGGACTGTGGGAGGAAACCGGAGCACCTGGAGGAAACCCACACGGACACGGGGAGAACACACCAACTCTTCACTGACAGTCACCCGGAGCTTGAATCGAACCCACAACCTCCAGGTCCCTAGAGCTGTGTGATGGCGACACTACCTGCTACCTGCTGCACCACCGTGCCACCCTCGTTCACAAACAATTAGCCATACAATGTCTGTTCCAAGAGAGGTGTAAACTGGCCATTTTATTGTTATCCAAATAAACATATATTGTGTATTCTTTTTGTACGGACAAATAGACTGTTATTGACCCTTTAAATATGAAGAGGCCATACTATGACTGACCATGCATGAACTTTCCACTTGATTCTGATGGAAAAAAATGTGCTGGGTGTTCCAGCATGTGACTGTACACATCACATGACCTGTTCCACCTACACAATCACTGTACACACATCTGGAAAAAAAAGTAAGTCATGGTCAAAATGATCATGGTCAAAGGTAAATATTAGGCACAGTCAGTTCCCATTACTACACACTAGGACAATGTTTTGCAACTAGAGTCCTGGAAGCCAATGTCATCCCTCCAGTTGTATGCTTTTGCCCTGTACCTGAGATGTATCATTACCTGAGGATCAAGTCCATTTGAAATTAATCCAATGTGTTGCTGCACTAAACCATGCAGTGCAGGACACCTACAGGAGTGACCCTCATGGAAGTCATAGCCCCTTTGTTGTTGCACTTTCACATAGATTCTAGCCATGCTCAGGGTTTCACTAATTCAACTCTGCCTCTCACAATATTGAACTAGGAATATATGATGATATTTGAATTCTAATGTTATTAATTATATCAATCAATCACTGGCACAAAGCATATTTTCCAACTGATGTTTGATGACATTTTGTTAATGTACTATTTACCATTAACCGTTAACATACTGCTCCAATGGGACTATGTTTTATTCATAACACTGCATTTGCACCTCTGTCAGAAAAAAAATTCAAAAGGTCTTTAAAGACCTTTAAAGGGGAAGTATAAGACTTCTTTAGTTTATAGTCTATGATTATGTAAAAATTTGTATTCCTAGCAATTTTGAATCACTGTGTGCCTGTTCTTCATGAAAGTTTCACATATACAAGTGTTTGTTTTTAAACTGACAATATATATATATATATGTTAACATAATATATATTAAGTTTTAGGGCGGCACGGTGGTGCATTGGTGTGTTCTCCCTGTGTCTGCATGGGTTTCCTCCGGGTGACTGTCTGTGAGGAGTTTGGTGTGTTCTCCCTGTGTCTGCGTGGGTTTCCTCCGGGTGACTGTCTGTGAGGAGTTTGGTGTGTTCTCCCTGTGTCTGCGTGGGTTTCCTCCGGGTGACTGTCTGTGAGGGGTTTGGTGTGTTCTCCCCGTGTCTGCGTGGGTTTCCTCCAAGTGACTGTCTGTGAGGAGTTTGGTGTGTTCTCTCTGTGTCTGCGTGGATTTCCTCCGGGTGCTGCGGTTTCCTCCCACAGTCCAAAAACACACGTTGGTAGGTGGATTGGCGACTCAAAAGTGTCCGTAGATGTGAATGTGTGAGTGAATGTGTGTGTGTGTTGTCCTGTGAAGGACTGGTGCCCCCTCCAGGGTGTATTCCTGTCTTGCGCCCAATGATTCCAGGTAGGCTCTGGACCCACCGCGACCCTGAACTGGATAAGGGTTGTAGATAATGAATGAATGAATGAATGAATGAATGAATGAATATTAAGTTTTACGTTTTTAAGACTTGTGTAGTCACCAGTAGCATCTGTTAGTCAAGACTCAATCACACACAGTACCAGCATGCTGGGAAGGTGGGACACGTCCTCATAGACATATTAAATCAACTACCACTTCTTTTTTGAACTGCCATCAATTCAACTCCACTGGACATCTCAGCATGATTAAAGGTAGTGCTGGGCAATATGAGTGTGAATCAATATCATGATTATTGTACATTTTACCACGATTACAAGTAATGAACGATTATTTTGTTTTTGTATTTTTGACCCTCATAGTTCACTGATGAGTCTTGTGCTGTAAATATGCTCCAGCATTAAATATGGGATATATTTTCTAATGTCGCTGGGAGCTAGTTCCTCTTTTGTGCACTGTTTATTTTTGGTGTGTGACTGTGATTTAGTCGCTGAAACAGTTTTTTCTCAGCATTTACATTTGACTTTTTGTTCAGTGTTGTCTTAATTATAGTCAAAACACAGCACGTGTTTTTCTTTGGTACGAGCCGCTCGAGTCGGTCGGTTGGCATTAGTGTTTAGGTTGCTTCCATTTTGCACATAGGGGCAGAATCATGTGACTACAGCTTGGTAGCGTGGTTTTAAAGGGACCGTACATGAACACACAGTGGGGACATAACAAAGTAAAACATTTTTAAAAACAGTTAAAAACTAATCTATATAATTGATATAGACAAGATTATGTCGATTAGAAGTTCTGAATATTGATTTCAATTAATTTTCGATTAATTGCCCTACCAAGAGGACAGCACAAACTGTACAGATTTGCTATGTTAGACAACACACCTGTTCTGGCTAGCATTGCGCTTGTGATGAAGGGGAGATAGATGGAAAACTAAGCTCTCTTTTACTTCCGTCCTTGGATGGTTGAGGCATTTTCTATTGACGGTCTCTAAGAAGTAGTATCAGAGGTGAATTCAGTAATAACGGTTGTCTAAAAGTTTCTGAGGGCTTCTGCAGTGAGTAATGAACTGAATAAAGAAATCATGCAGGTTGTTTGTTTGTACTATTCACAGAAGGTTGTACATAAAGTCTTGTTTACACTGTTCAGCATTGTGTCCTTCCTATGTGAAGTCAGAGGCCTCATCAATGGTCACAGTATTACTCCCTAGAGAAACACAGCATCCAGGTGTTTACTGCAGCAACGTTTTATGCATCTAGGTGCAACAGGCAGTAGAACTGCAACAGCACTGATCGATTCTGTTACTCTATTTAATTTAAGTAACGTTTAACTGCATTTTTAAATAAAAGGCTGAAATCAATAACATGCTATGATTTTTTTTTACTGTTTATAACAAAGTCAATCAGTAAATACATGTTTTATATCCACACCATTGCTTCTGTGATTTTGCACTAATATCATATATGGCCAGAAGTCTTTGGTCACCCATTCATCCAGCATTTCCTCTGAAATCAAGTGTATTAACAGTGTTTATCCCTGCTTTTCTGCAGCCTCTGCTCTTCAGGACAGGTTTTACACTAGATGATAGAGCATTTCTGTGAGGATTTGATTGCATTCAACCATGAGAACATTATTGAGATTAGATATTGATGAAGAATAACTTCTCCCAAAGGTACTGCATAGAGCTCCATCAATTCAGAGAAGAGTTTCACTGCTTCAGACAAATGCTGGCTGGCTTTATAACTTTTCATAACCATGCTTGGATTGGGGCATATTGAGTTTAGCCTCATGTGCAGCTGTTACAGAGCATGACATTTTGTTTCATGCTTCTCTGTATGTTTTAGACACACTGAGTCCACGAGGGGACTTTGGCAATAATAAGGGCTACTAATTATTGGACACAGTGTGTGCTTCAGAGTGCTCTGAACTGTTAAGTACTCTCAAAATATAATTGCTTATGTCAAAACTAGCCCTGTCTAACAGCTCAAAACAGCAGTAAAAGCAGTCTTGAAGTGGTCTAAACCCCAGTTAAGGACAACACAGCCACGTTTCTCATATTTAATTCATTACAATAAATAAATCTCAGCGCTAGCAGTACCCCTGAATGATCCCACCTGTGTTTGATCTAATCCTGTTTGATCCAAATGGTGCCATGGAGTCTGTGCAAAAGCAGCTGCTTTTAGTGAGGGCTATAAATCTGAGTCATCAATAATTAAGGATGCAGACCAGGGCACTCTCATTTATTTTTGCCAGTTTGCTCTGCAGTAGAAGAGCAATCAACTAAATCATCACCAAGACTGTCAGGACATCCCACCACGGTTCAGAAGAAGCACAATGATGCACAATACTGACCTCAGTCATAACCAGTCATTACCTAGAGGTGTGTTTGTGCCCAAGCTGAGCACTTTAATCACACTCTGAATTGTCTGGGCTGCACTGCTGCAGGGCTCTGGTGCTTGGGGAGATCACATGACATATTGCAATAATGCAAGTCCACCAGATGACCCAGATGGAACATCCTCTTCTAGTGCCAAAACTGCTTACGACACAGCCTCCTGATCAAATCCCAGATATTTATAGAGTAACATTCATAGGCACAGGGAGGTAAGCTAATGTGTTCCATTCAATCCAACAACAACACAGAATCAGCAGGTGAAATCACTTTAATCCTGTAAACATTAACTATAGGTTTAAAGCTCTGGTTTCCAAAGTGTAGTAAGAATATTATAGGATTATTAAAAGTTTTAATAGACATTACTTTAAGCATGCTTTCAGTGAGTGTCCCATTACTTTGTCAGATTTTATGTGTTTCTATAAACGATGTGTTTCTTGAATTTCCCCTGGGGATCAATAAAGTATCTATCTATCTATCTATCTATCTATCTATCTATCTATCTATTTATCTTATGTACCTTTACTACAAAAAATAATTATTGAACCATGCCAATGGAATAAGAACCTCTTACAATATTAAACCAGTTAAAAGGTTTTATGATGTAATTTTTGCAATGAATATGAAAGACTCATAGTTTTAAACCAATGGTAATTATCCATAATATTGATAAGTTTAATTTTCTTCAAAATGTAGGAGTTTACTTCCTTATTCTTTACAGTTATCATATGTTTTGACCTAATAATGTTGAAATGATATATTTCCCTGTCATTTAAATGTAAGTGCCTCTAGACACAATGTATGCATTTTATACATTTTCATGTGTCTACATTGGTATCAAAATTGGGGGATGTAAAAAAGATACTGGCCCACAATTCGCAAGTGTGGGCTATTCTGAGACTGTTAGAAAACTATAGATGGAAGAAGAAAGGGTTAACAGAACTGGAGGATGCAGAGTGTTCAGTCCAGTGATGCAATACTGCTAGTCACCATCTATGGCTGTACATTAGCCTCAATGGTGGACAGAAACCATAAGCTGTGCAGTGTGCAGTGTGCATAGAAGCAGCCTACGTGAATGAAGGGTTCCCAGATCTGTGTACACTAACAATAGCAGTCTCAGAGCAGTTTGTATTACACACTGGGGAGGATTTCTCTTGAGAATATAAAGCCGGTAGAGCCTTACAGTTTGCCTAAGCATCATTCAGGAGCAGGATCCACCCAAGCTATGTGTGTCACTGAGCAGACAGAGCGACAGTGAGGAGTCTTTAAAGAAATAAACTGTAATTTACCTTAGGAAACGTTAAGTGACCGTCCACTCCTCGCTGTCTGACCTTGTCAATGTTGCAGGAAGAGGCTGTAAACACTGTGTTTGAATTCGCTTTTGAGACAGTGAGGATGACGTCGATGCGAAGGGGAGGGTGCGCGCGCGCGTGTGCGTGGGGGACCAGCTGCCAGCGTCATACGGCGGTAGCTGAGGCTGGTGTCCTGCTCCAATAGCGGTGTAGCACAGTGTTGGGTGGAGAAGGGGCGGTTCAGGGCGGTTTTAGTTCGAAGATGTTTCTCATTCTGAGGTTTTTACCGTCTCCTTATGTTAACTGTTAGCCCTCTCTCTCTCAGTTTCTTCAGTGATGCTTGTAGTCTCCCTGGACGAGCACATTTATAGGTCAAAACGGCTTATCGGATTAGTTTAAGTTAGCCTTCCTAAAGCCTCACAAACATACGCCGCCGGTCCGTTGCTTATGTGCCCTCAGCCAAAGCACTGTGTCTTTGTAAGACTCACTCTATTAAGTTCCCTAATCATATGTCATTAAAATGGACTTGAAGTTTTACATAGCGGGCTCAGCTTGAAGCCCATATTACTTTCTTTAAAGGCAGATTTCTGTATGAGAGAAAAAAGAAAAAGTCTTCAAGAAGTAGCTACCTTTCACTAGAAGGAAAACAAAAACAGGTTGAAAACATACGTTATAACCATGTATATTTATAACCACAGCCGCTTTAAAACAGCTTATTTGTAAGACTAAACTAATAGGGAGAACAGAGCTTCTGTATTTGCTACTCCAGCCTCAGAACTGCAGAAATTGCACTGTGTAACATTTGGAAGCAGGCAAAACCAACAGGTTGTTAAAACCCATAACAATATGGCTTGTTACCTCTGTGAAAATATACATATGGTTTTGGATTTACATGTGAATTGTTTGTATTTCCCAAGCCCAGTGTTGTATCTAATGAGCACTGACTAACTGCCACCAACTGCCTTCCAGTAACCAACTGTCAACTGCCACCTACTCACTGGCAGCCTCCAGTAACTGACTAGCAGCCACAGGCTGTTACTTCATGCTGCTAGAGGTGTAGTTAGAGATTATTACAGTTTGGATAATATTAATGGTTCTATGACTACAATTTTACTACTAAAATAATTATACTACTGTACTGCTAACTATTTTTACTCCTTCTAATATTATTTTACTGTAGTCCATGGACTGACATTTGGTTGATTGCCTCATCATATCATTGCCAGAAAAACAGCCCTGGTTTCACTGCTTGTATTGGAACAACTGTGACGTGAGTGCAGGTAGAGCAGCACTGGGCTTTGATCTGAAAACAACTTAAATAGTACAATAAGATTTCAGGCAATCCTAGTTTAAATACAGATACACCATTACATTCTTTCTTTTGTAACCCCAGTATTTTATGAACATGTTTTATGAACAAGAAAACCAGCAGGAAATATCTTTGGCAATCTAAAACATAAAAAGTTAGGGCAGATAATATATTATTAGAGAGTTTGTCCTCCTTTGCCTTGACTCTTCTGGAAAAGATTTATGCTAAATTGGAAGACATTGAGATGAGGATTTTATTAAATACAGAACGGTAATAAAGATTTAGGACAATTAGTTCTAGACCACAGATGCCACTCCAACATATAGCAAAGACACATCAATCCCAACACAGATACACTGCTTTATCCATGGGTTGCAGCTGACGTCACAGTGTATCCGCCATATTGGGGTTATTACTCAAACACACAACTCAAATAATAAAAAAATAACTGTAATATTTCAATTCCACTTACCTTTGTAAACAGAGCTCTGTTCATCAGTGTCAGTGAGTAAAGGAACTGAGTCCGGTCCCAAAGTAGCGCCATACTCCCTATGTAGTGCACATCACAGATAATAAAACCAAAAATACTAAACCAAGACAGTAACCAAAACATGGTCCTTATAGCTCACTAAAATATTTTTCAACATACAGTGTTGAAGTGATTGTAAAAACCGTTATTTTATGACAGACACTGAGAGAGACTTCTGGGATTTGGCCTTGGCTTCACTGTAGCATAGAAATATCTCTCACTGATCATTCACATTTTCAGACAAATAGATATAGACAAACCAGAGAAATAATTTAGGCAGACAGTCACAATAAAGTATTATCCTCCAAGAATCTTTTACAGCTTCAGAGCACAGGAGTGGGGGGGTGACAAAATAAGTCAAAATATATGTTGCATTTGTCTGTAATCGGGCAGCACGGTGGTGCAGCAGGTAGTGTCGCAGTCACACAGCTCCAGGGACCTGGAGGTTGTGGGTTTGATTCACGCTCCAGGTGACTGTCTGTGAGGAGTGTGGTGTGTTCTCTCTGTGTCTGCGTGGGTTTCCTCCGGGTGCTCCGGTTTCCTCCCACAGTCCAAAACACATGTTGGTAGGTGGATTGGCGACTCAAAAGTGTCCGTGAGTGTGTGTGTTGCCCTGTGAAGGAATGCCGCCCCCTCCAGGGTATATTCCCACCTTGCGCCCAATGATTCCAGGTAGGCTCTGGACCCACCGCGACCCTGAACTGGATAAGCGGTTACAGATAATGAATGAATGAATGAATTTGTCTGTAATCTCTTACATGCTAAAACAGCACATGAGTGATATTAGAAGATTACTGAAGCTTGTATATGATCTGTGTATGAATAACTCCCTCAGATTCAGAAAGGAGAGCAGAGTAATGCGTTAGAGTCTGACGTGCTGACAGCTTTCAATTAGATCCTAGGGTGAAATGCCAATGTGGCATGAGATTTTAACGGTCTTTTACTCCTCATTATGCTACACTGTGGGATCATTTATGCCCCTGAGGCAAAAAGGTGATAGGCATGTGAATATTATAAGGCTGTCTCCAGCACAATGACAGGAGCTGTGTATAAGATACATTTATCTGACTTTCCCATTTGTTTGCATTAGTACTGTGCTTTGAAACCAGACAATCTGTCCCCAGTATGGCACCCATGCCAAAATAAAATCACATGACTGCAACCCGTGGATTGCTTGAGGCTGTAGACCCCTCTCGCTGATGCTTGGCATTGAGCATGGTGATCTCATGGGCTGATGATCTTAACATGTAAACAGCGTGACATGTTTAGCATGCTTTAGTTGTGGGGCGACACTTGTGCAGCACATGCAGCAGATATAACAAATTCTCCACTACATTAGCAGCCCCATTCACACACATGCTGACAGACATTTATTCATTCATTCATTCATTATCTGTAAGCGCTTATCCAATTCAGGGTCGCGGTGGGTCCAGAGCCTACCTGGAATCATTGGGCGCAAGGCGGGAATACACCCTGGAGGGGGCGCCAGTCCTTCACAGGGCAACACAGACACACACACACACATTCACTCACACATACGGACACTTTTAAGTTGCCAGTCCACTTACCAACGTGTGTTTTTGGACTGTGGGAGGAAACCGGAGAACCCGGAGGAAACCCATGCGGACATAGACATGTGAATATTATAAGACTGACATGACTGCAACCCGTGGATTGCTTGAGGCTGTAGACCCCTCTCGCTGATGCTTGGCATTGAGCATGGTGACGGATGGTCACAGGGAGAACACACCAATTCCTCACAGACAGTCATCCAGAGCGGGACTCGAACCCACAACCTCCAGGTCCCTGGCCTTGAAAAGAACTGCAATATTATTTATATATTGGCATTTATTAAATTCATATTCATTTGTCTTGTATCACAATCTTGTATCAACGCATATCCATAAATATTAAACGCATTTGCACTCATAAAAACTCAAATCAACTCATTCACTCGTATTAATTTCATATTCACTTATATTAAATTGATATACCCTCATAGTCCCTCTTATCCATGTAATTACCAACTCAATTTTCTTGTTTCGGGTTCTTATACTTCCTTCCACCTGGTGGCAGTATTTACCACTGAGCTAATGCTCCGGTCACGTGACTGTGCCCTCCTGCTGAGGGAAGGGAGTAAAGAGCTGTAGTTCAAATGGCTCTATACTCCCTACATAGTTCACTACGTAAGTCTTGAACTATGGCTATCGGCTACATATAAAATAACATATATTATAAAGTTACATAAAATGATACATGGCAGTCGTGTGTCCCATGCAGCTGATGCAGACCATCACCTTCCATTGTCAATCTTTTTATATATTCCTGCTAGATGTGTGTAGACCTTAAGTTATGAAATTAAACAATAAGACATGGTGTTTACAAACTATAATAATATATAATATAATACAGAGTGTATTTTGTGCCTATATTAGCAAGATCAAAACACTTGGAATATATGTATTTAGGTTTCCTGAGGCTTACATTTAAACAGATAAGATCTGTTTCATGCTATGGTCACATATATCGCGTCTGAAAGGAAAGAGTGTGTTTATGAGTGTGTGTGTGTGTGTGTGTGTATTCAAGTGCACTCACACCCACACACAAACCTCTCAGCAGTCGCCTCAAGGTGGGTGGGAGAAGAGACATCCAGCAGCTGTGTTTTTCCTCAACGCCTCTCCCCCACACACACACACAGAGCACTGACATTTCTCCATCTTTAAACTTTGTTTTCCATTGGAACACAAAAGAGGAGCTAACAGCTTCATTTGGCGGCCTACACCACAGCCACACCACCTTCACACTTCAACAAAAGCTCTGGGATGGGGGTGCGATGTCAGCAGGGGTTTGTGGGGGAAGACCGGTGACCTATAATCAGCTCTCTATAGGGGTCAAGCACCACCAACCGCCTCCTTACACCCACAACACTCCCCCCACACCAAACCCCCAGCCACAGTAACATAAAACTACTCCTCAATCTGCCCTCTCCTCAGGTGGTGGGCCTTTTTTGTCTCTACTCCCTCCCCACACAACTTTCCTAAACCTTGCTGTACTTTTACTCTTCACATGTAGGCTAAGGGAGTATAAAGCCTTCCCCCAGCATTGGGTTGAAGAAGAGCAGGAATTATTCATTCACCAGTACTCAATTCAATCAGTACTAACATCACTAATATTTATTTGGTTGAATGCAATCAATTTCTTACAGCATGTTTCCAACACCTAGTGGAATGTCTTCTGAGGAAGAGAGGCAAAAGGACATACAATCTGCTTGAAAATTTAATTAATTTCATAAGAAACGCTTAGCGAATGGGTGTCTATGGCCCTGCTGTGTATGCTGCGAACACCTAGCCAACACTAAGACATTGGTTGTTACAATGTATGGAGTGGGGGATGGGGTATTAAATATATTGTTAATGATCTATTAGCCGAATCACTGGTATTGGTCAGTCATCACAGTAGAAGAAACATGCAAATTTGCCGTGTTAAAATCAAGTAATTCCCTTCCTGTTGTGGCCACGGGAGATTTCTCTGACACAGTTTATTAGGCGTCTGAACATCTTTCCAGATTTCTGCCCTTGATCACAAACAGATGAGAATGTGATGTGTTGCAAAACAACGTTTCTGGAATAATCCCTCACTGGTTCAGCTGGAAAAGTCTCTGGCACACACATGGATATTAAATAGTGTGGATCTTTGAGGCTGAAACCAAGCTCTGGCTGGAAACTGTCATTTTATGCTGAACTAAGAAGTGCTTCTCTCTCAACTTTAACCCGTTGAGGTCCAAAATACAGAATCCGTGCTGTTCTTCGCTGCTGTATGTGAGTGCTTAACTGCGAGTGGAAAAAAGTATTATTTTGGAAGATCTGTACTTCACTATTATTGTCAAGCATAACTGCATGTATTAATAAAATTAAACACTTACTCAGATGTGTAGTCAAGCACAGTTAGTACTGATCAATTTGTACAATATACTTAAGTATGTTCGTTCATTTGTGGGTGCATCTGTGTGTGTGTGTGTGTTTTATTATTATTATTATATGTAGAGCGCCATGGTGGCGCAGCAGGTAGGTGTCGCAGTCACACAGCTCTAGGGGCCTGTAGGTTGTGGGTTCGATTCCTGCTCCGGGTGACTGTCTGTGAGGAGTTGGTGTGTTCTCCCCGTGTCTGTGTGGGTTTCCTCCGGGTGCTCCGCTTTCATCCCACAGTCCAAAAACACACGTTGGTAGGTGGATTGGCGACTCAAAAGTTTCCATAGGTGTGAGTGAATGTGTGTGTGTGTTGCCCTGTGAAGGACTGGCGCACCTCCAGGGTGTATTCCCGCCTTGCGCCCAATGATTCCAGGTAGGCTCTGGACCCACCGTTACCCTGTATTGGATAAGGGCTACAGATAATGAATGAATGAATTATCATATGTAGCTTTACTGTAAAAGGCTTTCACTTACCGTGTGTGTGTGTGTGTCAGCAACATACTGTATCATATTGTGGGGAAAAAAGCCTGTTTAAACACATTGTGGGGACCTCTTGAGGGGATAACAAGCCAGTCCCCACAATGTAAATCTTTAACTTACACTGAAAGTCAATAGCCCCCTCCAGGGTGTGTTCCTGCCTTGCACCCAGAGATTCCAGGTAGGCTCCAGACCCACCGCAACCCTGAATTGATAAGCGGTTACAGACAATGAATCAATGGATGAATGAATGAAAGTCAATAGGTTTTCTCCTTCTATAAAGGTAATGTTTTGTTCTGGGAGTGATCTTTTTTCAACGTGACTCAATGTAAGTAGCAAGTCTAAAATTAAAACAGCTTTTTTCTTTCTAAAATATCGAGACTACACACTACACACCAAAATACATTTTTACCCGGCTCAAATCACGGTAAAATACATATATCTGCAGATGTTTATGTGATTTTTAAGTTCGGATTCTGCACTTTAGACACAGTTTCACCTCAACATGCATAAATGAAGATGAAATGAGACCATGTCTTTGTTGTATTGCTTGTGAGACATGTGACTTCTAAGGGTTAACTTTATCTAGAGTGCTGTGGCAGACTTTAGCAGCATGTTCTTGTTTGGGTTAACACCACATAAGAGCTGACAGGCAGCTGGAGGTATGATCCATCATTTAGCCGTTAGGTCAGTCTCCTGGAGGTGCTGCGCTTTGAGTAATAAAGCAGGAGGGCCAAGCTTAGAGCACCAGCCCAAACACAACACACAGCAAATGGTGAATATGGAGCCAGCATTCTCCACACACACACACACACACACACACACACACACACACACGCACACACGCACACACGCACACATGCACATACACACTGTCAGAGAAATGGTACTGCACTGGCATGTTCTTCTTTAGGTTGCCCACATTTAATGTTATGCTATAGAAGATAGGGTATAGAAGATATGAACCAGATTTTGTGGTTTTATTTACTGTCCATATCCACCAGTGAATCTGCATGGACTTTCTGAGTTTAATGTTATGTTCATTACATTTATATCACCCCTCAGATACATATCTATTACATATGATTTGAAATAAATACATTTTAGGATAAATATCGATCTTAAAACTATGATAAAACACTCTCCAAATAAATTGTGGAATAACTTCAGAGGCATTAAACAGTTCTTTCAGCATTATAAACCATTGCAACTTGTAGCTTTAATTAATCAAAATGTATCTTTGCACAAGGTATTTTCCTTCCAGTATCTATGACCTTATAGCTATCTGATGGATTTAAGCCATTTCTAATCCAAACAGATGATGACACAGAGGAGCTGTGTGTGTTTACACTTCTAAACATCCCCCGCTACTTAACCCTGCGACCAGTGGCCCACATGGAGCTTGATTCCTGAGAAGTGTTTTAACAGCTGGCCTCCTGTTATCAGTGAATTTTTCCCTATTATAGAGGAGCCCTTGATGAGGTGACAGGAGCTCAGCAGGAGATCTGCATTTCGCCTGCAAGGTAATACATTCACAAACATTCACAGTGTATCCTCTACCTACAATCATTTTTAGTATCTGAGAAGAGAAATGTATATACTCCACCAGAGCTGTTCAAAGTGTGGTTCATGCCCAGTGCACCAGTCCAATCACTGGACACATTTTCACCCACTCACTCCCACACTCACACCTGTGGACAATTTAACAAAGCCAATCCACCAACCAACATTCGGAGTGTGGAAGGAAACAGTTGCTGCTTTTCCACCGCATGGGTATGGCTCTACACGATTCGACTCGACTTGGCTCGGCACGCTTAAAGCTTGTCACTTTTCCACTGGCACAGCTCCTCTGTGAAATGGAGCCGGTGACATAGCAAAACCCCGTCTCTAACAGGAATTGCTAGCTTTGAAAACCACAACAACGCTGGAGGTAATGTTTACTGCTGTTTACACATTGTGTATTTGCATGTTGTTTTGGGGCTCCATGCCTCAGTTCTCACAGATCTGTTTTACTTGTTACACATTTGTCTTTCACTGGAAATGTTTATCAGCCATTGGCCCAACGAGCATATAAACCTCTTCAAAACACCTCGAGGTAAAATTATGAGCTGCCGTTGTGAGTCAGATAAAAAATAAATGTGAATGCTGCTGTTATTTAAGAGATTTTACAAGTGGCGAATTTGTGCTGGATTTGAATGAGCTCTGCATTTCATGGTGATAGACATGTCTCTCTGGCCAACCAGCACTCTGCAGGGTTTACACCTCACCATTTAGTACTTACTCAGCATGGTTGGAACCCAAAGTGAGCTGGCACTGAAAACCTACCCGGTTCCAGGGACCAGGTACCAGATTTGGCCAGTGGAACAGCAAAAGAGCCGTGCCGAATCGAGTCATGTAGGTTCTATGCAGTAGAAAAGTGCCAAGAACTAACTCATACAGACACAGAGAGAACTCACTAATCTCCTCACAGACAGTGACCCGGGTGAAGATTTAACCTAGGACCCCAACCCCCTTGAGCTGTAATAATATGATAATTATTATTAACAAAATAAATGCTTAATAATTTAGCGTATACAATACATATTTTGTAATTATGAATTCAGATTAAAACCTACCTGGTGTCTTTATTTGCTTTCTTTACAGTTCTAGTGTCTTTTCAGCACTCGGACCAGCAAGACCAGAATTTTGGCACCGCTGCACAACACTATGGAAAGTCTTCTTCGTGAGGGCTTGGGGGCTTGCAGTTTTGGTTTGGCAGTTGAGGGGAAATCTACACTTTTGGCCTGTAATAACATTCCCTTAGCTGATGTAAATACTACTATAAATGTTCCATTAAAATGTTTTATTTCAGTGCCTTTGTTAATCACATGATATCTATTTTTGCTTTAAACTGCATTCTTCAAAATCTATCTATTTCTGTCTACCAACCTCTACCAGTCCCAAATGTCTGAAGTGTGTGTGTGTGTGTGGGTTTGCATTTAGTGCTTTTATTCATGGAGCACCTTTGTGATACATTCCATTGTAGTTGCATATTTATAAGTTACTATACACTAAAAACTTTCAATACTTGTAGTGTACTTTTAAAACTCTTGTAAGGTGCACCTTTTGCTCTATAGAGATATATACAATATATATACATTTATATAGTCTATTTTATTATGGAAAGGAATAGCAAAAACAACAAGAACATTTAAACTAATATTTGTTATATCAATGTCTGTATTAGTGGTACATATATTTTTGGAAGCATTTGTTTTATCAGGAATCATTTCAGTTTTGGATGAGTTTCCTTTGAAACCTGGACATCAGAACCACTGCTGAAAGTTTGATGGTACACTTACAATGTTTGTAAATGATATGAACACAAGTATGTGAACTGCTCAACCAAACATTCTTCTAAAATGAAAGGAATCCAAGAGGTTGGGAGTTTGTTCCCATTATCTTCTGTGTTCGGCCACATGTTCATCCAACATTTCCTACAAAATCAAGAGTAAAAATAAAAAATTGTCATTGCTTTGCTGCAGTGACAGCACTTACTTTTCTGGAAAGGCTTTACAGTAGATGTTGGAGCATTTCTGTGAGGATTTGATTGCATCCAACCATGAGAATGTTAGTAAGGTTAGATACTGAAGATGATGATTAGTTCTGGATCACATGTCCACCCCAACTAATTGTCATTGGTGATGCTCCTTCACTCCAGAAAACTCCAGTGCACATAGACAAAGTGGTGTCCCCATAATACACACACACACACACACACACACACACACACTAGAAGAATAGTCTCCATGGCTGCTGTTCCCATTTGTTTCTGAGGAGGTGATGCATCATCACTTTGTCTCAATGTTGTCCTCAGGGGGCTTTTAATAACGCTGCACTAGGCTCAGTCTGGAGTCTTCACGTCTTTGGCAGAAATTCAGTCCTTTGTTTCTTCACTCTTGTGTTTTTCTTTCTTGTATACTGACTAAGATGATGGATAGCTTATTCTTCACTGTATCATAGTCAAAAATGTCACTCTGGTGACAATAAGATATATTAAACTTATGAGTAAATACACATGATTTTGTGGCGATGAAAAGAAAAGACATATTAGGGAAAAAATCATATAGATCATGCACAGGCCACTTATCATTTTTTTCAGCAAATAATCAGTTATTGAGCACTGAACTGGGCAGAAGTTTACTCTCTGACATCTTTAAATTAAAAAAAAACAAAAAAAACAAGGTACCCAAACTTTTGCACCGTAGTGTATATCATTTATATTTAGATAATGAATCCAGTAAAAATGAAATAACTCAAAGTGAATGATGATTAGAAGCCTGCTACTAACAGTAAAACAATTTCCAAGAATAGTGCTGGAATGTAAAGCCTCAGCAAATGACATCACCAGATCCAGATCAGTCTACAGCCAGCCATTTTTTTCAAAATGTCTAAATGTGAATGATGAGTCTGGCTTGCTAGCTTGCTGGAATTTTGACAAAAATGTGTCCATATGCTGAAATTACACTGAAAAGACTATTCAGAACCAAACTGGGGCCAAAAAGGATTTACTATACACTTGGTTTTAAAAATGGCAGGGAGGGCTCCCAACTGTCTCAGCCTTGGGCCAGTTGTTGGGAAAATGCAAATTCAAGCCAGTAGGGAATGGGAGTCCATGAGAGCACAACTGGTGTTGTTTACTTTGAGTTGGTAGGATAGGCCTCCCTCTCCCCATGTTTCCACAAGTGCAGACCACTGTTAACTGGTGTAACTAAAATTTTGCTTTAGCTGCTACATTGGGGAGAATTTTAGGTGAACTTAAAAACATAAAATTCATACCTCAGAAACAGGTTAGCGTGGATAGCTAAACAATGCAAAGCTAACACCAGAAACATTCATAAGTTGTGTTAACAGAACATTATTCACTTTCAGATAAGTATCAGCTTAACAGTATTCACTGGGGGAGGGGGACAGGAGGAATTCAGACGGGGAAAAGTGAGAACAATCCACCTCTTCAGATCAGTGCTGCTACAGATTTCAGCTCCAGTTTAAATGTAACACCTGAGCATACTAAGAACTGTAATTTAATCTAGGTTTGGGTTAAGATAGTGACTTAACTCCACAGGTAAATAGTATGAGATATTTAGAGAAAGAGGGGGAGGAGCTACTGGGGACCAAGTAAATAAGATATCCGAGAAACTACAGACCCCATTGTTAGGATGTTTTAAGAGCAATTGTTTAAGGGTTAAGTAGTGTTTACCTGTTGGACAAATCTGTGTTATTATCTAAGATTTTCTAAGGTTTAAAATGTGATGGATGACATCCTCTAATAGCCATTTTACTCGTGCAACTCTTAAACACAAGGCTGAATCTTTGAGCTGAACATTGAAGGACCTTCTGCGAGGGTCAGGAAATGAAACATGATTTGAAAATATCCAAAAATATATATCTAACATCTCCACAGGTGTTCCAACTGTTTACTAAGTGAAAGTACAAGTAATATATGGTTTCTCCTTTTACAGTCATTTTTTCAGTCAAACATACACAGCATATAATTGCTGTCCCATTTAAACTTAACAGAAACTGAATATTTAATTAATAATTAACCAATATTTTTTATTCATACATCTTCTCTAGGGGTTTCATAACTGTGGGCCCAGGGCCTGCCCAAAGCCCTTGGGAGCAGAGCAGGATCAAAGCCTGGAAACTGCAGCATTCCATATCAAGGCATAAACATAATGAGTGAAAATGAGTTGGAATAAAACTTCACTTTACACTACATTTAAAAGCATGCTTGCCTTCTTCTGTAAACTTACCACTTGAAGATATGAGCTCCTCTTCCTACAAAGATATACATAATTACACCACATTTTATTTTCTAGAGTGACCTGTATACCCTGCTCTTCTGGATTGGGAATGAGCATGGTGATCTTCAGCTCATGTTCAGCTGCTCCAGAGCAGTTTATAGAAGAGGTCTGTGCACATAGAATATATTTGCCCACAATGGCTGACTGAACGTAGTGTACCAGACAAAGGCAATGTATGAGTGTAACTAGACTCTGTGATGTGTCCCCATTACTGTAAAAGGATCAATAATGAGAGTGGTGGGAGTTGTAGGGAAGCACTGATTGAGTGTGTATCTGTTGATACGAGCTTTAAGCAGCACCTCGGGCAATACATAGCAATCAGACAGCAAGTGAACAGGATCCAATGAAACATTTTTTAGCTTTGGTGCCAGTCTTCAGACTGCTGACCTGTAAATGATGGAGACACTGCCTCAGTGAGCAAGATAATTGCATTTCAAACATAGTCAATAATTCTTGCTCCCAGTGGTTGAGTGGGAATTTGTCTGACATGAGTCTCAGTTAATTACTGACTGATTAAATGTGTCATGCAGAAGAGATAAGTTTGAGTGGGTAATTTTTTACAAAGTTAATAAGTGAGCTGTTTCCTTAATATCTGAATGTAGCATCTAATAAAATAAAAACAAAGCGATTCTGACCCTGATTTACACAGAAGATAAATAATATTAAACTCATTTCCTTGCTTCTATACTCATTGTCCAATGATCATATAAGTGCATTTTTAGTTCTCCATTTACAGAATGGTTTCTGAATGTATATCTAGTCAATAGCATCCTGCGATCACTTTTTAAAAACTCCAGCAGCACTGCTGTGTCTGATCCACTCATAACAAAACATACCAGAAATACATTAGTGTAACAGCAGCACTTTGAATGGTCCACCACCCAATTCATACCTGCTCTGTGATGGGCCAAAAAAACAAATAATAATAATATTAATAAGATAAATAAATAAAATAAAATAGACAAACCATTGCTTTTCAAAAACCTTAGTTGTTATACCTGTAAAATTGAAATTTTGAATTCGGATAATATTCTGCTGTTACTATGAGCTGAAATCACTGTGTTTTTAACTGCTTAAACCGTTTTTATATATTCATGGCATGAACTCCCTGTGAATTCTCTAGAACATTACCAGCTCTATTCACACATGTGCTCACTCAGACATTACCTGGACTGTGTACTAGGGGTCTGGCAGGATAATATATGGGTTATGTCTGGTAAAACTGTTAGAGACATTTGTGTTAACACGTACAGCTCTTCCGGATAACGTCCAGAAATGCTCTGGGTTACAGTGCATGTGTGGAAGGGGCTATAAACTCTCAGAAATAAAATAGAACTAAACTGTCCCTGGGGTGGCAAACAATACGAAAAGCATGGATTTCCCAGTTTGGATATTTCCAACAAAATCCAGCATATGGATATTTCAGTTTAGCTTGTTGATTTAATGTTGCAGTTTTTCCCTTTCCTGTGCTAATGCAGTTCACTTCAGTGCAAAACATCCGCAATGAGCTACTTAATAATTGTACAAATTATGTTAAACATTCATTCATTGTCTGTAACCGCTGATCCAGTTCAGGGTCGCGGTGGGTCAGGAGCCTACATGGAATGACTGGGCTCAAGGCAGGAACACGGGCACCAGTCCTTGACAGGGTGAACACACTCACACCTGTTTTTGGACTGTGGGAAGAAACCAGAGCACCAGGAGGAAACCCATGCAGACAACACCCCAAACTCCTCACAGACAGTCACCCGGAGAGGGACTTGAACCCACAACCTCCAGGTCCCTGGAGCTGTTTGACTGTGACACTACCTGCTGCACCACCGTGCCGCCCATTATTTTAAACAAAAATAAAAAAATAAACGTATGTAGAATGTGTTGAAAGTACTGACCATGAATGGGCTGGTAGAAGTGGCCAGATGGAATAGTGGGGTTAGGGTCTAATTGCGAAACTTTTGGCTGATTGCCCTGGAGGCTGCATTCAATGATAGAGTCTGTTATTTCATTAATTACACGAGGCATGTATCATAACCACCAGGTATGTGCTCACACACTGCTCTCTTCATGGGCTGAGCAAGGCAGGCACAGAGTACATTTTGTTTGGGTTCTCTGGCCTGTTATAGGCGACGGCCACACAGCTAACACACACACTGACCACTTCGACACACTTCCAACCACCCATCAACAACAACCGCTTATGAGCACATAGCGCTACGAATGAGACACTGTTTTGATATTTCTGAAAGCTCAAGGAGATTGTCAGAGGTGCTAGTTATGTTAGCAAAGGACTTGTGGCACCGCTGGAAAATTTTAGTGGAGGCTATCTTAAAATTAATGCTAAAAAAGCCTTGGGTCAGTGGTTGATGTTACAGAATATTGCAGGTGCAAAAATGAATGCAATGCACTTTCAGAAAACAATGTACAAAATTGTTACTGGAGTGGTACCCTCCATTTGTATCTACACTATATGACAGAAAATGTATAGACACTCCTTGTAATAAATTAATTCTTAATTTTACGTGCATCCACTGAAGACAAAGATATTCAGTTGCATACGCACAGTGTAATCTTCATAGACAGACATTACTTTAAATGTGACTGCACTTTATTTTAATTCACCATGCCCATTCCTAGACGTGGGCTAGAGGGGTAGAAACAACACTGAACTGTGGCAGAGAGGAACTCTGTGTTCTTTAGAATGATTTTGAATGACCTAGAGTGAACTTTGTGATTAAGAACTAATCATCTGACCCAGCCAATACATCTATAGCTGAATACTATCAAATCTTTCAAAGAAGTGTAGAGATGGTGACTGTTGTGAAAGGGAGGCTACCTACTAATACCCTTAATTTAACTCTTAAACTACCTACTAATACCCTTAATTTCAAATTAAATGTGTCATGAGCAGGGGTACAGAACCTTTCGGCCATATGCTGATGTGGTTAAACCTGTGATTTTGTAAAAATCTTCCATCCCTTCTAAAATGCAGTGGATTTCATGGATTCAGTGGATTTTCACAGGCCTCCTTTCAGCTCTGTGTGGCCAGAAGAAAGCTGCAGGTTTAGATCCAGCAGCTCCACTGGAGGAATGTGTCAGACACAACACACTGCTCCTACCTTCAGCACAGGAACGGCTCCTCTACCACACATTTCGTTGAATATTTAAGTGTAAACACTGTCTGCCTGCCATCACCTGCAAAGTATGCCCCCTCCTCTCTCCCCATCCCCCCATCCCTCAGTACCACCACTCAGCTTATATTTTTATTGGCTGGGAACACTTCTCGGTGCAAAGCATGCTGGGAAACCATTTTTTCTCTTTACTAACATTGCTATTCTGAGTATAATGACTGGCAACTGGCCACTCCTAACCCTGGCACTGGGTAATGAAGTCCTTGGCCAGACCCTGGGACGTGCTCCAAAATACCTGGCAGGGGCTTTTTGGGCGCCATTTTCCACAGATCCAGGGTGTGATCTCTTCTGGAGCTCATACAGCACAGAAAGCGAGAAGGAATGTCTCTAGAAGGTAATATGTCTGATTAAACAAATCAGATAAACAAAAAAGGCTTGTAATGGAATTGCGATACATTTGCACAAAAAGCCCCAGCTATATTTCAATCTATGTGACAGATTAACTACTTAATTCAGAAACACGGTCATAATCATAAGTATAGTTGTTGCAGTCTGAACGAATGGAGACTTGGTGTGAACTGTAAGCCTGTTACCATCACTATATTTAACACAACCCCTGATGGCTATTACTTACAATATAGAACGTTATTATGGGGAAAAGAAACTGTATTAAATAGGATGCATTATATATATATATTTATTTGTCATGTAGTGTAGCATGTATAAAGTAGAATGGGTTACAACTTGACGTATTATGGATTTACATGCAAAACACCTCAGTACTCTGGTCTGTAACTCACTCACTCACACATTCACTCACTCAATCATGCTAAGCAAAGTGCTCCACTAGGGGCATTATTCAGTAAAATGACCCCAAATATAAAGATGAACTAGACCTCAAGCAGCCATTTTAGACAGCGGTGAGGCTAGAATTCACAAAGCATTAATATTTCAATAAATGATTCTGGAACAGATTCCTCTACATGTGTTATTATGATCATTGTCACATAATCTGATTCTAAATGGGCTCCAAGAGTTTTTCGTGAACACACACTCCAGTCTTAATTTAGACTTGGATACATTTTGATGTATATTTATGCAAATAATTTGGGCTAATTGGGTGGATACTGGGAGTTCAGTGTTTGCTAGCAATGTTAGCCCAAAACAAAGTCAAGTTTCATTGATTTTATCTAGCAAAAAATCTGTTTAATTTAACCCCTTTGGGAAAAGATTTTTCCACTTTTAACACGTTCGTACAGTATCTACTGTGCAATGGTAAAAGTGCGCAAAATATATTCAGTTGTGTTTTTGTACACAAAATGATATAATTGGGGTGCAGCAGGTTAGTGTCGCAGTCACACATCTCCAGGGACCTGGAGGTTGTGGGTTCGAGTCCCACACCGGGTGACTGTCTGTGAGGAGTTTGGTGTGTTCTCCCTGTGTCTGCATGGGTTTCCTCCAGGTGACTGTCTATGAGGAGTGTGGTGTGTTCTCTCTGTGTCTGCGTAGGTTTCCTCCGGGTGACTTTCTGTGAAGAGTGTGGCGTGTTCTCCCTGTGTCTGCGTGGGTTTCCTCCGGGTGACTGTCTGTGAGGAGTGTGGTGTGTTCTCCCTGTGTCTGCGTGGGTTTCCTCTGGGTGACTGTCTGTGAGGAGTGTGGTGTGTTCTCCCTGTGTCTGCGTGGGTTTCCTCTGGGTGACTGTCTGTGAGGAGTTGGGTGTGTTCTCCCTGTGTCGGCGTGGGTTTCCTCTGGGTGACTGTCTGTGAGGAGTGTGGTGTGTTCTCCCTGTGTCTGTGTGGGTTTCCTCCTGGTGACTGTCTGTGAGCAGTGTGGTGTGTTCTCCCTGTGTCTGCGTGGGTTTCCTCCGGGTGACTGTCTGTGAGGAGTGTGGTGTGTACTCCCTGTGTCTGCATGGGTTTCCTCCGGGTAACTGTCTGTGAGGAGTGTGGTGTGTACTCCCTGTGTCTGCATGGGTTTCCTCTGGGTGACTGTCTGTGAGGAGTGTGGTGTGTTCTCCCTGTGTCTGCGTGGGTTTCCTCCGGGTGACTGTCTGTGAGGAGTGTGGTGTGTTCTCCACATGTCTGTGTGGGTTTCCTCTGGGTGCTTGGGTTTCCTCCCACAGTCCAAAAACACACATTGGTAGGTGGAAAGTGTTCCTAGGTGTGAGTGTGTGAGTGAATGTGTGAGTGTGTGTCGTCCTGAGAAGGACTGGCTCACCATCCAGGGTGTGTTCCCACCTTGTGCCCAGTGATTCTGGGTTGACTCCAGACCCACCGCAACCCTGAACTGGATAAGCTGTTACAGACAATGAATTAATTAATTAATGATATAATGGTAAAACAAGGCACTATAGAGAGAATACTTCACAGTGTTTATATAATCTGTATAATAGATTTTTTTTACTTCTATTTTATAATATGTATGCAATTTATTTTAAGTAAAATTTAAAACAAATCCATTGCGTTGGAACTTTTTCCCTTTCATTATCACACTTTCTTCAGGGGATGTTCATGATTGATTTGTTCTTGCATGGGAGAGGATGGGGTTGGCTGGTTCTGGACCAGCATGAGGAAGAAATCAGTCAATTGTGAGGAAAAGAAAACACCTTCTACCCTAAGGCTGATCTTTGCCACACAGATATATACCCAACACATGCACACATGCACATGCAAGCATGCACACATACCCACCCCCTCCCCCCTACAAAACCTCAAGTCAAACTAAGTCCTCAAGGGATTTAATCAATCACCAAGTCAGAGCGAACTGTTTTGCACTCCTCCTCATACATTATGGCCTCTGTACCTTCCATGATTGCTTCAGTGTGTGAGCCCCTCCAGCAATCTAAACGTGGTCTGAGTTATTCAGAGTCTATGCTGTGGAAGAAAGTATGTTATCAAAACAAGTCTGTAGACAAGTAATTTTGCTGAGATTTTAATTATGCTGTTGTGTATACCACAGAACTTTGGGGAAAAGAGACTGTTCCACAAAAAAATTAAAGATATTTCATACCTTAGCACAGTGTACATGTCTTTACTTTCAATGATAAATGATATATTTTTCCATTTTGGGCTTATATTGTTATGGGGTTGGTGCAGCCAGTTTAATCTGTGTAAAATATAAAGAGTAGAACTGAATCTTGATATCAGAAACACAATGGTGTGATGCAAAATACCTACACTTACCTTACAAATCTTTACTCATTAATAACACAGTAATGGAAATGTTACAGCCCCTTTTTTGGTTTAACAATCAGGCGATCAGTCGACTGCATTGAGTTTCTACATGCAATTACAGTGCTGAAGGCAAAAAGCTATTGCGTTTTCAACTCCAGAATGGTAAAACAAATGGACTGAACAATGAAACTCATTTTACCCCCTAGAGATGTCGGCAAATATGTGTTGTTTATTTATTGACCCGGAGATATCGGCAAATAAATGCTGTTTATTTATTGTAAGAAAGCTGAGTTAATAAGAATTGATCCACTTATTGATGATTATATGGCACAATCCAATTTTAATTTCAGCTACTAACCTAGTTTTAATGAGAATGTTGGTTAATTAGGTGCCAGTACAGAATCTATACCATGTCAGATGTAATTAATGACTGAACTTAGTAGCCTTGATTCCTGAGAGTGGACCTGAACACTCGAACGACCAGCAACTGTTCCTGAACCATTTCCAGAACAGTTCACACTGTCACTGTAAACATGCGAATAATTAAACAAGAGGTCAGTTGAGCAATACAGAGAACAGCTGGTGAGAAGGTGTCATATCTTTCAACTCAACTATGGTTCGTCTTGGGACTGTGAGTGAATTTCAACAAGGAATTTGGGCATCAGAATATATGAGGTCTATCGGCTGTGAAGGGAAATGCTTTAAGTGCATCGTTCACACAGTAGTCTACAGACAATAGGCACATAAGCATGCCTAAGTGTATTCTATTCAAATGGTAATAACAGATAACAGCTGAACATGTCTTTTGTTTTCTAAAGAATGCAGATAATGTTAATCATTACTCCTTCCAGGAAACCAGATTTTTGTTATTTACCCCAATTGTTATAACTCTGTTTTCTTCATTAAAAATGTTCTGATATTCTTTACAGTCTTATTTTTGGGTCTATATTCCACCACATTTTACTTCTTGTCTGAGGTCCACTGAGTTCATGCTCCAAAAACAATGTGTAATTAATGATTACATGACCAGTTAATAATTCATTAAAAATCCGTTTTTTTATGCTGTTGTTGTTGTTGTTGTGTCTTTAAGACTGAAGTATAAAAATAACTATTATTCTGATGGGCTTCCCTGTTATATGCTCTATTCAAAAAGCAGTTCAATCTGAAACAATGCTTATAATTTATAACAGTGCAGATTAACACAAACATTTTTTATCTCCGTTTCTTTTCTTTTTATGCTGCTTTTTGATCATATTTTGAAACTAAAACATTTTCACTGTTTTAGTCTCACTGTGTGTATTCAGGATAATAGCAAAGAAATAATGAAAAGTTTTAAAAACTTTACTTTCACTTAAAGTTAACAATGTTTATGACTTCTGCTGTAAATGTAATTTTGTAGAATACCATTAGATGGCACTTTATGGAACTGGCTTATACTCACTCCCTCGCTCATACATACTCACATTTAGGAATTCTCATCAGTCACTTGGTGATGTATCTGAAACAAGGTAGCTAGCTGCCTGGGTGATTTGCTGCCCATATTGTCTCAAAAGTCAGTGTCTTAGAATTCATACATTCTGACATGAAGCTACCAGTAACCAAATAGCATGAGACACACTGCACACAGTCTGCATAAATCACTGTGAATTCTTATTGGAAATAATATATTGAGATGAATCCATATCTTAAATTGTAGAGGAACCTATTTGGTTCCTCCACATTGCTGCTGCTTCTGTTATTTTCTTCTGAATAGTGCACAGGATTATAGGAAATGTAAGGCAGCGAAGGATAGCTATATCTGCTTGCATACAACATTGGTCAAAAGAGATTACCCCAGAACGGGGTGTTATAAAAGTTAGATTCAGAAATGACTCAACAACACCTTTGTCCCTCAGAGACCTATTATTAGACATATTCAAATTAACTTCCAGGCAGTCTTTGTGTCTTGTTTTTTCGTTTCTTTCAGTAGAGTACATCACCTCACTAAGGTCTTTAATTATAAAGTGAGGAGGAAAATAGTTTATCACTGATAAACATTGTGCCTTTCTCCGAGCTAAGCTAGCTCAATTGTTCTGTGGACTACATTACCCAGAATTCTGCTCGTCACTTCTCCTCCGCGAGCCTCGTGTGGCTCGACCAATCAGAGCGCGTGCTACGGGGCTCTGGAATGTTGGTGCGGGGAGAAGAAGGGGCGAAAAAACTTTGGAGCAGAAAGAAAGAAAGAGTTTCACATGAGGATGGAGGATGGCTCGGGGCCGCGGAATTAACACTTTTTAACATTGTATTAACTTTTAAGAAGACTCGGGACTTCGAAATTTGAAACACGGAGCTTTTTTTTTTGTTCCCTCTGTGTGTGTGCGCGCGCGTGTGGAGTTTGGACTTACCTCTCTCTCTTTGGGGGAGAGTGATTTTTTTTTTGACCTGGGTGTTTTTTTTTTTCCTCCGCGAACGGGTGACTGTTTCTTGGGGATTTTTCTTCGTGTTTTTTTTTTTCTCTCTGTGTTAAAATGTGTATGGCGGGGTCGGTGAGCTGCGCGGTGTTGGTGCTCTTTCTCTGCGGAGCCGAGCTCGGTTCGGGGGAGACCGAGGGTCCGGAGCCGTGTCCGTCTCCTTGTTCGTGTGAAGACACGGCGGTGGATTGTAGCCGCAGATTCACTAAAGGATCCACGGCTTATCTACAGAAAGTGCCCTCCTGGGTCACAGTGCTGTAAGTCTATATAAATATATATATGTGTAGATATATATTCTAAGATTCTGTTAAATACAAGCGTATTCTGAGTGGTAAAAAGTGTGTACAAATGGATAGTTAATATATTATGCTTTAGTTCTGTGGTAAAAATTAGCATTAACGTTAGCGTAGCTCACCGTGTCTTTTAGTAATTTCCATCTTCTCCAATTCCTAAACACTAAATTTGCTTTCCGTCTGCAGAAGTGTGATCTCTGTAGTGAATGTGTACTTCAGCTCATTAAGAAAAAATAATCAACAAATCATTAGTAATCTTAATGCCATTTTCCAAAAGTGGATAAACCTTTGAACAGGTCTGTACTGTATTAAAATTCTCAGATGTGTGTGTTATGCCTGAGGATGGCCGTTTACACTCTTTTGTTTTATTAATGACTATTATTTCAACACAACTTTAAACCTGTACAGTGCCTGGACCCCAACTTCAACTATCTACTAAAACTGAAATGACAAAGAAGCTGATTTGAACAGAGGAAATAGACAATCATCTTTTCTCTTATTTACTCTTTAGCCAATATTATTGTTATTATTTTTTACTGTTTTCAGAGCACCCACTTCATTTTTAGTTGATTTAATCTGCGTAAAACCCACAAATGACAACACAATCCACACAGTGGTCTTTGAAAAAGCCAGTCTGATGTGGTCTTTGGGCCTACAAACAAACCTCCTGTATCTGAGTGTCCTCATAGTGGTTCTTACCACTAAAACTCATCTGGTCACTCATTGAACAATGTTCTTTCACATGGTGCGAGTCTTTAGACTGCTTTGTTTTCTTTCCAGGCCCTGTGCTCAAGTGCTTTAATTTGATATGTAGGAGCATTTCAAACTGAAAGGCAGAGATACCTTGAGGATCTTCAGGGGTATTTTACACCTGAATTGAGCCTTTGTGGTTATGCTGAAGGGATCCTGACAGTGGTGGTCCATTGTATTAATTTGATTGCATCTTAAAAGGCCAGGGCACTGGAATTCTTCTGGATATTTAGTTGTTGTGGTGTCTCGTTACCTTGGGTTTACTTTATATTCTAAAAAGAATTGCTTATGTTTTGGCCACAGATATTTGCCCTGAACTGTGTTTACTCATTTACACCCTCACACTTGATTAACATTTAATGAAAATGGCATATTCCATCTCAGATGTTTCAGTTACTCTTAACCATAGCAAGACTACTACTTATTCATTTTGGCAATTTGTTGTTTATCGAATAATACGTTTATATTTTACAGCATACTTTTGGGGGGGGGGGGGGGGGTCTCATACTGTCAATGTTATACCATAATCAGAGTAGATTTTTACTGTTATAACAGCTGTTATTTACTTCTGTTCAAATTTGTAAGACAGATGTTTATTTTCTCTGACACTTTGCCTAAGTTGTAATTTTTTTTCCACCACTACTTCAGTGAGTGCCAGTACGCCTCCAGTGTGTCTTACTTGACATATTTAATCATGTGGAAAAAGGAAGATCTAGGTTTAGGACTGAAATACTGGACCTGCCCTTTAAGGCAGTTTGTGAATATTTCCTTTGCTCAACAGCTTGGCATGGCTGTAAAAAAAAAAAAGTCTGGAAAGTTTATAATGCCAGAAAGAGGCCCCTCCTTACTCTCTGTCGCCAAAAACAAGTCACAGCTGAGGGGGAATAAATTCTTTCTGCCGCACCATGCTAATTTATTAGTGGCTCTCCAGCACATCTTAAAGCCTTCAACTGGCCGGGCCTTTGTTTTCCCGGGGCCCATTATTTCTGCTGAATTAGCAGCTAAACCGAACAAGCAATGGAAGCCATTAAGGAGCCACTCTGTGTGGATCAGATTGTGTAACTCTTGCAGAGTGAGAGAGAGAGAGAGGGAGGGAGGAAGGGAATGTGAGAGAAAAATAGGGAGAAAGGGGAGACGAAAAACAAGGCCTCAACCCCAGTTCTCTCTTTCTGGGTATTAACAGAATGGAGGATGAGCTTCAGTCAATACAGTAATGCTGCATTCTGTTTAAACGTAAACGTGTGTTTCACATTTGCATTTGAAAACATGCAATGTGATAATTTCATGAACAATCTCATTCCTTGGACGGACTGCAGTTTAAAGCACAGAAGCTTGCGCGAGATTTTAAATTGGATCGTCATTTCATGAATCCGTGTAAAGAGCGTATGTGCTCTTGTGATCTGTGTATTTTGGTCACAGCTTGGTCGTACTATACTAAAGTTCTGGGTGCTCTTTTGCCGTTTCTTTGCACCATTTCCCTGTTCTGTTGATGTTAACAGTAATTTAAAGGCAGGAACTGAACGTGTTTGATTCAAGTATTAGTGCTCATGAAGGTGGTAAAAGTAGATAATCAACACTTGCTCCTCAGTGACTCGCTCTCCCCTCTGATTACTCTGCAGGCCCAAGTGTCCTATAAACTAACATGTAAGCTTGGGCATGCCTATCTTATCATAACAAAGAGGCTGGATATGTTGGTTTCTCCCTTTCTTTTGGCACCACTGGCTGTGTACTGCACAGTAACCTCTAACAGCCCAGTACTTATCTGATCCACTTATGATATGGATTTCTAGAGGAAGCATGAGTGTGATAACCGCACTGTTTTATCTGCTGCTCTCTGTACACCTCCTTGCCCATTAGGAGGCCATAGATCTGAAGACACATGGGACAATATCTAGTGTTGTTCCTCGTTCATATTTATTTTATTGGCCTATGCAGATTTATAACTTAAAGATTTGATTATAACACATTGCTAGGCTTGTTTTTTATTTGATTGATCTATGAAGAGTTTCATTTGATGTCTGCAAATTCATGTGAAATTTCTGTGAAACATATTAAGAGCCAAAAATAAATAAATAAATAAATCAGAAACCGGTGCCCAAAGGAAATGCGTGCTTATGGAAATTAAATTGGCCCTCGTTCTCATTGCATTGTGGATAGATTAAGAGTTGTTACCCCCCCCCCCCCCCCGGGATTGTGCTTGCACTGATGGAGTCCAGATGAGGAGGGGGCAGGGCCCAGCTGAGGAGTCTGGCACCACAGTGTTGATGGAGCGCAGCGTCAGGAACACAGATTTTACTGAGTGCAGATTCCTTCTTGCCTGACTCTGTCAGTTCTGCTTAAGGCCTGTTTTCAACTACTTCTTGCTGCAAAGAAAAACAAAAAGGAACATGGCCACACTGATTTTAGGCCCACTCTCATAGCCAATCATATCAGCTCTTGGTCTGAGGAAAAGTGGTTAAGGCTTATTTTCTTGAAAAGTTTTAAGAAAGTATTTTTTGCCATAAAATTAACAAAATGATTTGTTGAGACTAGATTTGTATGACAAGGAAGATCATTCTTTAAAGTACATAAAGTAAATTTTTGTACCATGTTTAACTGTCTGTTCCCTAGCTTTTGTTTTCAGATGCTGTAAAATTATTATATATTATGAAGCTTAGATGAAGCTTACAATCCTTTTGTACAATTTAAATGTTTTTAAACTGAATCAGACTGATTAATGATCCTGCACTAGTAACAAGTAAATCTAGAGTTAAGTTTCTGTGATGAAAATCAGGAAATTTGAGCACTGTCCTGGAAAACTACAGTTACAAAAGCAGGCCAGATACCAAGACTGCTCCTGGGACAAGAAATAAAATTTGGGACGGCTTTTTTTTTTTTTTTTTTTTTTTTTTTGGGATAGCAAGAAATCCAGCCCCCAACCTTGATGTTAAATTACATGAAGGTTTGGTTTAAATACACCATTTCAGATATTGCTAGATGGACATTTATAAAAGTAATCAGAATTACAGAAAGCAAGCAACATTAAGAACAAGGCAATTTAATATATGGTATGTTCCAGACCTCTCATTTATTGATTAATTGTTAAAAAACAAAAAAATAGACATTACTTATCTAAATTTATGTGCATTTTTAAGGCATGTTAAATACACAATAATATAAATATTTATGTTGCTTAATCCTTGATTTGAAAAGAGATTATTAAACATTGACTTGTTGCATTATTTCTGACTGAAAATAATTGCAGATTTTAGACCATGCCAGATTGCTAGGGGTGGGCAGTATCATACCGTCTCAAGATATTATTACGGTATTACCATGGGGAGGGGGTACTCTGTCAGGCTGCGCTGAACCTTATATCTTTGAGTACAAATTCGAGTGAACAGTCCGATAGTGCACACCGGCACATGCTTGACGATAAAAACACGTTTCTGAGAGAGCACATTTCAGCAACTGGTGTGAAGGAACAGAAAAGTTTGAAAATAAGCGAAATAAGACGGAGTACAACTGGCGCTAACAGGCAGTTGTGGTTCAGCACACCACAGCAGATTGTTCAGCGAACTGAGGCTCAAAACACACATATTTAGAATATAAAGCCATGTACTTGTCAGCACAAAGCAGAGTGAAGGATTATCTGAGTATTTTGTCTGTTTGCACTTTTCTTCCCCTCTTTTAACTCAAACTCGGCGCTAAACTTACAACTGCAATGGGCTACGAGGCTTGTGTTTTTCCCCAGCACTTATTTTCACACTGTGACATCAGCACTCATCAAACCCCCACAGCGCCCCCTCCCTGTGGCTCTCTTAAATGCACATGAACATTTTAGCCGACTTTTAAAGACACAGAACAGAAATTAGACACACCACACACACGTCATAAATACCGCCCTCCTTTTGAGATACCATCCACATTTTTAAACACTGCAGTATTATCGCTATACGCTAAACCCAACCAATTGCATAATACCACTTTCTGCAATATCAGTACTGCCAATTTTAATTTTGACTGTGTCTTTTTACTGTCATGTATAGGATCCCACTTTTGATTCAGCTGAACAAAATTATGGTGGAAAAAACCTTTGAAGTTAAAAAAAACTACCAAGATTTGAATTAAGTTTGTTCAAAGTTTCACTATGTAACTGCACAGGACACAAATGGGTTTACACCATGTTTGTCTTATTCTGAATTCCTTTTACGTTGGAAAAACACCTTTAAAAAATACAACAGGGGCATTGAATTATGTGGTGTATGTTGCATTGGCCTTTTAGTCTCGATAGTTGAGTTGTTTTGGTGCCTGCTCACTTGCTCCCTGGGGCTGTTTAGACAAGGTTTGATTAACACCACGGAGAAACCCTTGAGCTAATCTATGTAGTTTTTGCTAAAAGGCACCACACTGTAACTGTGCCTGCCTCTGACAAATGCCTTTCTTCACAGGGACCTGAGTCATAACAAATTACGAGCACTTCCTGAAGGACTGTTTACCAGTCTGCAACACCTAAGTGAAATGTAAGTATGCTTTGTGCTTTGTATCTAATATTAGGGCACCTGCCTCCAACTCCATGTTCTCATCTGTTCACAAGTATAGGATATGCAACAAATCATCACTTTTATGTTTTTGCAGAAAGCTGAATAACAACGAATTGGAGACAATACCACATTTCGGCTCACAATCTGGGAACATCACTACTCTCATTCTGTGAGTATAAATTAAAATTTTATTTTGTTCTCATTCCTACAGAGTGGCTACTCTTTTGTGCTTTGTTTCTTTATTTTTTTTAAATCATGTTTACTACTACTACTACTTAATCATGTTTACTACTACTTATAAGTGCTGACCCTTATAAGATCCTCTGATATTTTTTCATGCATAACACAGTTTATGCTAAATCAATAAAATCCTCAAACATGGTTAAAAATATGTATGAAATATCATGAAAGACTAGATTGAATAATGATAAATGTTTGTGTCCTTGGCAGATATGTTTCAGTGAATAGTTCAATTTAAACAGTTTTTCACTTACTCAATCAGCCAAGGCATGCATACTTCTCTTTATTTGTTTAATTTTGAAGTTAGATTTACATGCCAAAGTTTTCAAACCTCTGGGGAAAGAATATTTTATTTACTTTCGAAGTACAGGAGGTCCTCGGGTTACGTCAGTCCCGAGTTACGATGTTTCGTGGTTAGGACACATCTCCCATTTACTGTATAAAGCCTTGTTTCGACTTAAGTGGTTTTGCGTCGTAAACGTTGTAACGCAAACTTCGTGTGTGGTGTGCGCGGTGGAAGAATACACGGTTACGTGGCTCAGGACCGAGTAGGATAGGTGTTAGGATAGGATAAGTGCTTACAGTATGTTATTTACGTACAGTATGTACGTATGTTCCGACTTTGGTTGGAATTGGTAAAATTGGTTTACGACGCAACGTAGGAACGGATCAACGTCGTAAGTCGAGGACCCCCTGTACATACATCTCTCATGGGCATAGATTTTTCATCAAATGAGTGCTTTAATATAACACCTAGATTTCACTTAACAAATTAATAGGGAAAAGTCATTCGTTTAATAATCACTAGGTGCTTGGCAGGAGCACACCGTGGACAGGGCGCCAGTCCCTCTCAGGGTATTATATACTCACCCAGTCACACAAACACCCACACTGGATTGTCTATGGGAAACTGGAGAACCCAGAAACAACCCACACAAGCACAGGGAGAGCACACCTTCTCAAAGACAGTAATCCAAAGCAGGGTTTGAACCCACAATTCAAGGAGCCTGGAGCTGCGTGTCAGGGGACACTACCTGTTGTGTCACTTTGTCATCCTAGTAGGAGAACTGAATATGGAAATGATTTTTAACATGATTACTTCCCTATAGAAAATTAATAATTTTATATATCAATGTAACCCAATTTTGATGTGGAAGTGCATGTATGTTCAAGTTCTTTATTTAGGTATGCGTAAAGCATTGCTCTGATTTAGACATAAATTTGATGAACTGAAAGACTAGACGCCATATCAGTCTCAGTCAACGTGTTGCGGCACGAGAACTGCTGAGGGCTGCTCAGGTGTGTAACCGCATAGGGCTGTTTTTTACTCATACACACACACACACACAGGCATATCCCCTGCATGCAGGTGCTAATGAAGAAAGTGGAAACTATGCCTTGCTAAGACAATTGGTATGCTTGATTATCAATAAGGTATTTGCAGTGTCATTGTAGACTCCTGACTGTAAAAATAGTCAATAGTTCCATCCGTCTTTCTAAAACATAATTACGTTTTTCACATCTAACCTTACCAAAAGTCTGGTCAGATGAGGTGTCATAAGATGAAACACCTTAATGTTTTACGCTTACATTTTTTAAAATGCTTTACCCACACACATTCTTTTAAAATAAAGATGTTTTGAGGCTCAATAGTGAATCTATCAGTGATGTTCATGTGTATGTGGGTGGTATTTCCTATTGGAAAGAGAACAGAGCTTGGCAAAGCCATCTGATGACTCTTTCTCCTGCCTTGGCGCCTGTAATAAGAACCGTGGCTGCTGTGAGCCAGCAGAAAAGAGTGGCCTCCTAGCTATGAATCAGAATAATGTAAATGTATTGAATAAAAATTTTAACCCCACAATAAAGCTATAAGACATTTAAGATAATGCTCTAATTCAACATCTGATCATTTCCATTATTCCTGTATACTGGAAATTATATTTGTAGTTTTATGTATGTTTCAAGGTTGAAATAATCTTTGTTATAATGATAATAGGAATATTATCTGCTCATTAATTAATGAGATTAGTCCAAGACTATCACCATTGCCTGATTGATTTAGAAAGGTAATTAATTTAAAGTTATGATTTGGATAAATTATTCAACCTTGAGATCATAAGTAAGCCTTATAGACAGGCTGAAAATTACCCACAAGGCACCGTTTTGAAAGAAATGAAACCTCCAACAGCAAGACTATGTTTATAGTGAACACTGCTGTTTTATTACATATGCAGAGCTATGAAGGCTGAATTCATCAAATTTTATTAAATGTTTGTGTTAATAAATTGCAATTAATCATGAAAATAATCCACTAATTATGCAGTTACTTATTCATTCACTAGTGCCAGCCATGGATTAGGGGCACAGGTTTAATAAATTCAAATGATTAGGAAATTAAATTTCAGAATGTAAGGTTTCTTACCAGGTTATATATCTGTTACGTTTAGATATTTCAGTCTTCTCAAAGAAGCATTAAAAGTGCTTTTTTATCTTTAGCAAACATAAGTCTTGGCCACCCATTTCAGTAAATCATGATACTTCACACACAGAAACAAAAACCTGGTGTTGAATGTGTAGAATAAATTTCAAAAAGGAGATGTGCCCCCCCCCCCCCCCCCACACACACACACACACACCCCCTCAAAGGGAAAGAAAAGGTATGGAAATTGTTCAATTAATTAAAATGATGATGAGTGAATTGCTCCCAGCTGTTTAGCTATCTGCGTTTGTTTTTGCGCTGAGCTTTGGGGTCAGGGAAGTCGACGAGAGCTGCCGCTGTGTCTGCTTTAATGTTTAAATAAGAACTAAGTGGCATTCGATACTCCAGCATGTCTTTTTTTTTTTCTTTCCTCCTCCCCTTGTATGCCTTGGAGGAATGGGAGGGAGGGACAAAAGAAAAACGAGTGTTGGATGCGTGTGCCATAGAGAAAATGGATGGGGAGGTTTAGGAAGGCTCCGGCGTTGGAGCCATCTCATTAATTTCTGTAGAAGCAGATCCTGACTTCATTGGGAAAGTATGCTGAAATTTAATTGACTTGCGAGAAGCTAATCGTTTTCAGTGCCCTTGGTGAGTGTGTGTGGCATTGCGTGCTCCTCAGCTGATTTCAGAGCCAAGATTTTGTTTACAGAATGGATTTTTTTTTTATTCTGTAAAATAAGGACCTCATATGCAGTCCACACACACACACAAGTCACACAAGTTATAGCTATATGCTGAAGTCGACATTGGCTACTGCCCATTTCATATTTTCCACTTAAAATGCAGAGACTTTTTTCCCACCAGACCAGATGAATTTACACATGCACACAAACAATTTTCTCTATGTATTAGCAATAGCAAAATTTCTTTCACTCCTGTGTAGTATCCACAACTATTTTCATCTATGTAGCTACATATCTAGCTACTTTTTAGAACTCCATGCATTTCTTCGTTGCCTGCCATGAAGGCGGAGTTTATTAAAAACATGTTTTACTGTCAGAGGCAAAGCTAACAGTTTAAAAATTAGACAATAATTATTGTGTCCATTATCTGTAAGCGCTTATCCAATTCAGGGTCGCGGTGGGTCCAGAGCCTACCTGGAATCATTGGGCACAAGGCAGGAATACACCCTGGAGGGGGTGCCAGTCCTTCACAGGGCAACACAGACACACACACACACATTCACTCACACACTCACACCTACGGACACTTTTGAGTCACCGATCCACCTACCAACGTGTGTTTTTGGACTGTGGGAGGAAACCGGAGCACCCGGAGGAAACCCACGCAGACACAGGGAGAACACACCAACTCCTCACAGACAGTCACCCGGAGCGGGACTCGAACCCACAACCTCCAGGTCCCTGGAGTTGTGTGACTGCGACACCAACCTGCTGCGCCACCGTGCCGCCCTCAATAATTATTGCTACTGTAAAATGGAATGCTAAATTAGAGCTGAAGGGAATCTGCATTATGTTTTTTATTGCGGTATGATTATTAAGAAGGTTGGGATGTTATGATGGAAAAATTGACTCTACCTGGGAGACTTATAGTTTAGCCCTAGTCCTTTATGCTTGTTAAATATCAATACAGTGCTCATACATTTTTTATAAAATATGTGACCGCGAAGTTTTCAGTACTAGATGTATTTACTTAGTGGAGTCCATTTGTTTTATCTGTCTGACCATGGCTGCCGCTATAACACCAGATATACATTTCTTTAATAACTTTGCGCTTCCTGCTTTGAAAGAGTATAGTTTATTGTAAAAATTTATCATATGTCCTCATTGGCACTCAGTGGAGGTGCGAAGTAGTGTCCCTAGTCATGAGCTACATTTACCTTTAATACTACCAAAAAATAAGTTCAGCATGTTTGTGCTTGACAGCTGTGGTAGCCTTAGCTCAGACAGCTGACAGGCCAAGGCCTGAAACGATTAAAGTAATGGCGTGTAATGAAGCTTATTTGCTAAAAATTGGCTGAACAAATTTGAAGTGTGTGTAGTAAGAAGGCACAATGCAACGCTTGTTTGTCTGCATCCTGAGCTGGAAGGAGGGAGAGATGAAGAGATAAGCTGGGAGTCTTCTGCACTCTTTCACTCACATCTCTCATTCACACAGTCTAGTTTAATTTTGTAAAGCCGACATTAGCTCTTTGGGCAGATGTTGAAAAAGGAAAATCTCTCTTTAGAAGCCTTAGGGAATCCCCAGTGTGGTACAGGATGGAGAGTTTCACGTAGTACAGAGTTTTGAGCGAGAGTTTTAGGAGCTCCTGTGATATTTAATGAGACATAGCAGGTGAATGAGTTCAGGGCAGTCAGGATTAGGAAATTGTTGATATATATTTTGATATAAGCAGTGATTTAAAGACTTCTATTCATGCCAGAAATCATGTATGAGATCCCTTTATATATTGATTACAATGATGAAAAAAAAAAATCTAAATCAGTTACTGGTCTCTCACAGTTACCTGTTTTCCAGAAAGATCCAATAAATGTAGATCCTGAATAGGACCGGAAAGAATTTAAAGCAATCAACTACTGGCAAAGCAGTACCATAACCACACCACTGTATATCTCTGGCTCACCAATACTACTGCCCTGATCCAAAAGGAGGTGCTAAATCATTTTGAGGAGTCAGATCAGTGCTTGGTGTAATAGGCCGAGTTATTGGCAGTATACTATCGTCGTCTCTGTTTACAATATCTTTCCAAGGCCTGGGCAGGTAGTAGAAGTTTCACGAGGCCCACAGCTTTGTTCTTCCTTTCTCCTTTTTTGTCTTCAGCCTTTGAGAGAAAACTGGAAATTCAGGATGGCTCATACCAGGGCAGCAGCCAGGGGGAAAGGTGAAAACAGAGACCCAGGTGGTGTGTGCCTCTTTTGTCTGCTAGCACAGAGGCCGTGGTGCATGCAAAGCCCTGTGCAAATCTGCACACAAAAGGGCGGCTTGTACCCTTTCTGTGGGTGGTTTGCCTCTGCTGATGGCTGGGACTTTTTCTATTTTTTTAATTTTTTTTTTTATAACAAGAGATAGAGAGAGGGGATTGGGTCTCTGTATTCCTATGTTGGAAGTTTAGAGACAAAATGAGGTAGTTTCTACAGATTATTTAGAACTGAATCTTGAAAAACTGAATCATGATAGGCTTATGATCCCCACTCCCCAACGGATGCCAAGGAGGAGGAATTACACTGGAAGACATGTTGTGGCAGGCTCGTTTTCTCTCTCTCTCTGTCTCTTAAAGACAACCCTTACTAATATTGTATAGTTGTGTGTTCACCAGTAGGATATTAAATATATTAATGGCTTCAAGCTGGAATAATTTGGACATTATAAAACTATTGTAAAAGCCCATAATACATGTTGATTCATGGCCCCATTAAGACCACCCATGGACAGTACCTGCATGCAAGATATGCATAGGTATATTAAACCAAAGTTGCTAGTGTGGGGCATTGCTTTTTTTATCTGCTTTAGACCTTCTCTACAACTCTGTCATATATTCACATTGCCCTGGCTGTTGAAATGGGTCTAACATTGACTTAGTGTTCAGTTTCAGCCAAATAAAGTAAAGACACATTGATAGAAGTCTCTCTCTCTCTCTCTCAAGCTCCCTCTCCCCTTCTCCTTCACTCATTATTAAAATGAGTGCTGTAAATGCAGTAACTAGGCCTATGATCCACTAGGTTTTGAAGCTTGCTCTCTCTCTTTTGCCCTCACTCTCTCTCGCTCTCACTCTCTCACACACATACACAAAGGCAGCACTGTAGTCTCTGTTTATAACTGAGGCAGCCCGTGCACTGCAATTTAGGAGGCGTGCAACCCAGGAAATTGCTGGTCTCAGCCATGCCGTGCTTTCACTGAGGCAATGGTATTCACCAACCAAGTAATTGGCAGTTTTTTTTAAATACCTTGTAAGTAATTACCTTATAAACAAAATAACATGGCACTCAAGCAGTCGGCTGTTTTGACCTGTTGTGTGGAATGCCGACAGTGGTTGGCTCAGAGTGTACCTATAAACATGGCCTGGAATTCTTAGAGCTCATGACTAAGGACAATACATGCCTGCTTAAGGGATATATCATCGTGAAACAGCTCATTCTTGATGAAGACTCATGGAAGAGCATGAATGGGGAATACAATATCTCTGTTTTTCTGAATTAAGTTGACCCACCGCATGTTTGTTTTCAGAGCTAATAACAAGATCTCAAAAATATCACTGGAGCAGCTGAGACCACTTGTTGCACTGGAAACACTGGACCTTGGCAATAACAACCTGGTGGAAGTGAGGTCCGGAGCCTTCCCTCCTCTACCTCTGAAAAACCTGTGAGTAGTTCCTTTCTTCTGGAAACTGCATAAATTTAAGACTTGCCATGGAAATATGTAGCAGTCCTCCTGTATTTGCCTATGGCTGTAAATACAAACTTCTAAGTCTTTTTACCATGCATATGCTGGGAGTTGTTTACATTCAGAAGTATTTTTAGCAGATATTCTGTAAACTGATTGCATGCCTTTGTTCAAAGTTAATTATTTTTGTGTTTCCTTTTCTCAGGTACATGAACAACAACCGCATCTCTTTGTTGGAACATGGCTGCTTCACCAATCTCTCAAGCACACTGCTGGTGTTGAGACTTAACAGAAACCGTCTGAACTCCATTCCTGCCAAGATCTTCCAACTCCCCAGCCTTCAACACCTGTAAATAGCTTTTTAAAAGGCTGTTTTCCTCTCAAAATGGTCTTTGTTTCTCTCATCAGCTACAGCTATAATGGCTGCAGACACTTATCTTGTTCCTTCGTATTTTTAAATAAGATCCAAAGAAATCTTTGAATTTGCATGTCTTTGTGTTTCGTAGAATATGAAATTCTATATGTAAAGTCTATAAAAAACAGAAGTAATCAGATAATGTCACCCAGCAGTGTTTATAATAGCAGGAAAGGATAATCTCCACATATCCCCCACTTAGTAAACCTTTATGATGGCTTTTATCAACAGAGACCTGAGCAGGAACCGTGTTCGACGTATTGAAGGCCTGACTTTCCACGGGTTGCACACACTCCGCTCTCTGAAGATGCAGAGGAATGGAATCACGCGGCTTATGGACGGTGCATTCTGGGGCCTCAGCAACATGGAAGACTTGTGAGTGCACTGTTACTGTGGTTAAGTTTGAGTATAGTTCCACAGAGTTTTTGCGTATATTTGTTGAATAAAGCATATTCTTTGTTATCTTTTAAGTTTTCTTTATGGCGCTAGGACAGAGACTGTTGCAAATGAATGTTGTAATTGCACAAGTATGAGCTTGGGAATAATGTGCCTGTCTGAACGTGTGTGTGTGTGTGTGCGCGAGCAGGCAGCTGGAGTATAATAATTTGACGGAGGTGAGTAAAGGCTGGCTCTACGGGCTGCTTACCCTGCAGCAGCTGCACCTGGCTCACAACGCCATCAGCCGCATCAGACCAGATGCCTGGGAGTTCTGCCAGAAACTCGCCGAGCTGTAAGTGACATGTTATTTTCTTTTTCTCCCTTACTTTCTTTCATTCCTTCTCTCTCACTCTCTGTCTGTCTTTTTTTTTTTACTCTTGCTCTCTCTTGTATGCATGTTCTCTGTCTCTCTGTCTCTCACTCTCCACCTCTTCCTCCTGTGCCTGCCAAAATAATACCAGAGGGTGGGTGACTGCCTCTGCCTGGTCCAGTCTCATTGAAGAGGGAGGGGGGGCTGACAGGGGGAAAGAAAAAGAGAGAAAGCAGGGTGCTGCTGCTTCAGTGTAGCAGATAATGAGCAGGCTGATGGCAGTGAGAAATGTGTTGAGCTTTTGTTAGTGTTGTTTATGGCTGTGACCTGGCATGTTTGTTAGTCCACTCCGTGAGGGTCAGTGGAGTTGTTTTTGTTGTGTTTGGTGGATATTTTTCCCCTCATGTTCTGTTTCATTCTTTAACACACACACTCACACTCTCTCTCTCTCTCTCTCTCTCTCTCTCTCTCTCCCTCCCTCTCTGAATATTATTCTACAGTTTATTCAACAGAAACTTGATTTCCCCCCTGGTGATTTACACAATATAACAAGTACTAAAGTACTTTATAAGGACAGGCGTACTTGTACTATTTCAACATGAGTTCTAGTGGGTTTTTTTTACTTGCAGATATTTTGAAACCCTATAATTGAAGGAATGTATGTTGTATATAAAACACAACATTTTTTTTTAAACGGGTATTGAACTGTCATTTGTCAGTCAGCAGAAATTAAGAACAGAAAATCAGTTCCTAAGCGGTCTCTGTAAGCTAGTGTTATACCACAGTTTGTATTATCGTGCTGTCTGTTTTTCTCATTCAGCTTTGTTTGCTTGTGTCTCGCAGCGACCTGAGCTCTAATCAGCTGGCACGTCTGGAAGAAGGCAGCTTCATGGGCCTGAGCTTGCTCGAGGAACTCTCTATAGGCTACAACCGGGTCAGCTTTATCGCCGACGGAGCCTTCAAGGGCCTTTCACACCTGCACATGCTGTGAGTGGACCTTAAATAATTGGTAGCAGGCAAAGCTGAACTCTTTCTGCTTTCCATCATAAAATAATTTGTCGTAAGATGAGCATTGTAAATAATTTGTTTAATAGTAAAGCTGTCTTAATTCTGACATAACCTGTGGTCTTAAAGTAAAATTCCACTGTATGTTCAAAACCACTCATTGACATCATCTCATCAGCAACTGATTTATAAAGTCTTGGTCCTGTCTATGGTTATAAAAGGTGAAAAGAGATGTATGGCTGTAACTGTACATCAGTAAATTGTCTTGTGTGCTTCGTGGATGTCTGTATCTAATGGTGTGAATATCCAGGTGGTTGTTTTCATATGTTGTGGATTAGCATGTTGCTGTTTCGTAAATCTTTGTATGTGTGACTTGAGAAACTCCATACCTCAGTACCCTTCCCCCCACACTTTTTTCTTTTCCCTTCCTTGGGCCCTACTCTTAAACAGAACCAAATGGCAACTGAGCGTGAAGGTCAAGACAGGGCAGGTGTGTGTGTGTGTGTAGCCAGCCCCCACCCTAACCCAGTCATTTGTAACCAGGCATGCAGGGGAGGAAACTAGCTGTTTGAAAGCAGTTAAACATGGCGCTGGGGAGCGAGGTGGGATAAAGTAGAGGCCCCTGGTCCTGTACTCATAAAATGGAATTTATGGATATCAGGGAATAGAGGAAAGATTTTGCTAATTATTTTAATTTCTACTTTGTTGTTTGCACAGTGTAAGTCCTGTCATTAATTTTCCTCAAATCTTGGTGGTTCTTTTGTTTTATCAAACCGTTGCCTGTAGTTGTTAGTTTAAACATCCTGTGGTTCTCCAAGTTACCCTGTCAGCAAGTCAAACGTTCTGTTCCATAGTCCTATAACGTAAAGTAGCTCGATCATTCCCCCAGTTTTTTAGGCTGTTTTTAAAGGATGTCCTGGTTTATTTCTCATATATTTAAGTAGTTTTATGAATATGCTGAAACATTGCAAAAGATTTCCGTGTGTTTGTTTATGTGGATTTTCAAGGGTTAAGTTATGTCTCTGTTCTTCTAACACAAACACAGACAGAGTGGTTTTATGAGCTCTGCTAGCTCAGTTTTCAGGGTGTGGAATTTAACAGTGTGGTTTTGCTTTGATTTTTTGCCCTCTCTGTCTAAAGGGACCTGAAATACAATGAGATTTCCTGGACTATTGAGGACATGAATGGACCCTTTTCTGCTCTGAACAACCTTAGAAAATTGTAAGTTAATCTGAAGTGCTCTTAATTACATCTTTATGAAACGTAATTGCCATTATAGTTGTTTTTTTAGACTTCATTTACAATTTTTTTTATTCCCATTTAATCTTGATGTTTCAGGTTTCTTCAAGGGAATCGTATTCGATCAGTTACCAAAAAATCCTTCACTGGCCTGGACCTGCTGGAGCAGCTGTAAGTATTTTTTTTCAGTATTACAAGACTCAGCACTATGCAAAGCCTAATTAAAACTGAACTATAGTAGGCAACAGCTTCTGTAACCACTTTTCATTTTGCTCTTTTCATCTCAGTGACCTGAGCAACAATGCCATCATGTCCATTCAAGGCAATGCTTTCTCCCAGATGAAGAAACTAGTGGAATTGTAAGTGTGAAACCATTCAACTGAATAAGGGATACATCTGAAAAGAATCTAATTTCATTGTGGCACAAAGAAAGTCTGATTAGTGGCATTCAGCATTTGAACCGCAGAAAAATACTTGACTAACAGCAGTAAAAACAAGCCTTGTCATACCTCTGTGGTTATTTGATTCATGAGAAGAAAATGTCTGAATTGCCTTTGAAGCTCTTCCCTTTCCCTAAAATTGGGGAGGGCTCATTCTTGTGTGGGGGGTTCAACTGTTGTCTGGAAAATAAAAATAGGATTTGGTGTAATAGTTTGCTGGTCTAGATTATCCAAATGTTGCACATTTTTTAATGCGTACACCATGTTGTTTTTATGCCGTGATTGGATCATCATGGGTTTTACATTTTTTTTTGTTAATATTATCATTTTGCATTCCGCTAGGCACCTGAACACGTCAAGCCTGCTGTGTGATTGCCAGCTGAAGTGGTTCCCACAGTGGGTGGCAGAGCATGCTTTCCAGCCTTTGGTCAACGCCAGCTGTGCCCATCCACAGTTGCTCAAGTCGAAGAGCGTCTTCACCGTTAGCCAGGATGAGTTTGTGTGTGGTGAGTGGGCACCTGGGCCACATTTTCTGTGTGTGTTAGACCTGTCTGAGCATGACCGTTTTCCTGCTGGAAAATTTGTAATGGAAGAAAAATTGCTTTGAACAACTTATTGTTCTTGCGGAGTTGAACAAAAACAGAGCTCTCAGGTTTATTTTAATACAAATGTTCTCATTTTAAACGGTCATGGTGTTGGCTTATGGAAATCTTGCTTTTAAAACAACAAATGTTCAAATCATTCTGCTTTTCTTCTGTGAGCAGATGACTTCCCCAAGCCCCAAATCACCGTGCAGCCAGAGACACAGTCAGCCATCAAAGGCACAAACGTCACCTTTGTGTGCTCAGCGGCAAGCTCCAGTGACTCTCCTATGACTTTCGCTTGGAAGAAGGACAATGAGGTCCTAAATGACGCAGAGATTCACAACCAGGCTCACCTTCGCTCACAAGCTGGTGAAGTGAGCCAGGTCACAGAGTACACAACCACTCTTCAGCTGCGCCATGTGGAGTCCTCCAGTGAAGGCAAATACCAGTGCGTCATCTCCAACCACTTCGGCTCCACCTACTCTGCCAAGGCCAAACTCACTGTGCACAGTAAGTGCTGGGCATGGATGCTTCATGATGTGGCAGCAGATTTCCATTTCAATTACTCATGTTTGGATCTGAGACAAATTTCTAAGAAGTTTTAAAAATAAAAATATTGTTCACCAGTATTTTTATTAAAAAAACAAAAAAACTGGTTGTGGGATTGTTGTTTAAAGCTATGATTAAACTATAAGAAATACTATTTTTAGCAAAATACAAAGTCAATCTTTATATGTTTGCCTCTCGTGTTGATATCATCTTAATCCTGTTCCTCAGTGTTGCCGTCCTTTACCAAGATGCCCATGGATCTTACAATCCGTGCTGGAGCCACAGCCCGGTTAGAATGTGCTGCCACTGGGCACCCTACTCCTCAAATTGCCTGGCAGAAAGATGGAGGAACTGATTTTCCAGCTGCCCGAGAACGGCGGATGCATGTTATGCCCAGTGATGCGGTCTTCTTCATTGTGGATGTGAAAACAGAAGATATTGGAGTATACAGCTGCACTGCCCAGAACACAGCAGGGGCAATATCTGCTAATGCTACACTAACTGTACTGGGTAAGAGCAGTTCTGGGCTATGGTTTTTTAATATTAAAATCTGGCAGTGAGTCATACGTGGTGAGCAGGCTAGATTTACATCCAACACATCTATTCACAATGACTATTAATATCTGTTTTCCTCTATTCTCTTTAGAAACCCCTTCCTTCCTAAGGCCACTGATGGACCGCACCGTAGCAAAAGGTGAAACTGCTGTGCTTCAGTGCATCGCGGGTGGAAGCCCCCCACCACGACTTAACTGGACAAAGGATGATAGTCCCCTTGTGGTGACTGAGCGCCACTTCTTTGCTGCTGGAAACCAGCTCCTGATCATTGTGGATGCAGCAGAGGGTGATGCTGGAACCTACACCTGTGAGATGTCCAACCCTCTGGGCACAGAGAGAGGTAACGTCCGCCTGGCCATCCTGCCCAATCCAAATTGTGACTCGGGTCAGGCAGGCACCGGGGTGCTGGGCTCAGTCAGTGGATCAGAAGAGGATGGATGGACCACGGTGGGCATCGTCATCATTGCAGTGGTGTGTTGTGTGGTTGGGACATCACTGGTGTGGGTCGTCATCATCTACCACACACGCAGACGCAATGAGGACTGCAGTGTTACTAATACAGGTCAGCATTACTAATGTTCAGCTGTTAGCTTATATATGTACAATTCAGATGTGTTTGTGTGGATAACTTAGTAATTTACTGTTGTGTTATATGTAGATGAGACAAATCTACCTGCGGATATTCCCAGCTATCTGTCCTCTCAAGGAACACTTGCGGAGAGACAGGACGGCTATATGCCCTCAGAGAACGGCAGTAACCACCAGTATATGGGCGCCTCTATAGGAGGATTCTACATGCAACCAAAGGACATGAATGGTAAAATATTTCACCTGTCATGCCTGGCCAAGATACTTGTCTAGATTCAAGTTTAACTTTATGCTTTGGCATGTATATCAGTCAGGACCCAATGTACTAGTCCATTTCAATTTCTCTACATTTAGTCATAAAGCCTTTGCGTGCTCTGGTTTAGCTTTTCCACTTGATATGTAAGGTAAAGTGGGCTAATGAGCTTGTATGCCACTCACAGGACTCTGTCAACTGGACACAGGAAGTGAAGCAGACATGGAGGCAGCCATTGACCCTTTACTCTGCCATTACCAAGGGCCTATTGGATCCCTGCTGAGAAGAGGCAACCTGTACGGCCCAGAGCCCACAGATGCATATACAGGTGAGACAACAGCGTAATACCATGCTGGATTTATTAGTTTTGAATGTTTGCTCTTGAACAATGTAGCTAGTGTTCTACTTGGCAAATTGTGAGGGATGTGTTTTTATAACTTTGTTTTAAGCGCAGCTATTAACCACCAACAAACAAAAGCTCTTCTGTTGTGTCTAGCCTCCAGAGTCAGTGCCAGTTTAAAGAAGCCCTACAGTGCCTACAATCTTAATGTTCTCTTTGCTCTCCTCCACCAGGCTGTACTGCAGACCAGAGCTCTGTCTGCAGGGACTCTTACAGTGCAACCCTCCCCAGTTCTAAAAAGAGAGACTATTACCCTTGTGCTGCCTCTCTGTCCTCTGATCCCTTTGAGCATATGAGCCCAGGTTTGCTGATGCAGCTGCCTACCAGCAGCCTCCACAGGCCCTCACACCTGCAGAGCGAGTGCCCCTGTCCAGGGGAATGTGAAGGAGGAGAGTGCGGTCAGCCTCGACTGTTTTCAGGCTCCTATATGGGTGCGTCAGCCTTTGGGTTTTTTTGCACATAATAGAGATGATGGCGGTGGGTGGGTGTATTGAAAATTTGATTTTAATTTAAAACATTTTTTAAGATGTGCTGAACCTGGGCCTGTTTCTATTCCTATGTTAGGTACATTTGGTAAAGCTCCTTGGAGACCACAGCAAGAATTGTACCCCAGCCTCTGTACTTCTATCTCTCACAACGGAGTGACACTTCACGAGAATCCCTACGCTGCCCTTGATACCGACTCTGACCACGAGGAGGACCTTTCCCAGCACCTCTCAGCGGACCTGACCTGCAGCGTTTACGAGCAGCCCTTCGACAGCAACAGGACCCTCTGCTCATAGCACCACAGGAAGAGCAAAAATGACTATGATAATTTCCATTGTGTTTTTAAAGAGGAGGACCAAAAAGGAATTCTACCTCAGGATGGATGCACTTTGTGCACGCTGGTTTGAATGTAAAAGAGGAAATGAGGAACCTTTCACAAGAACTGAGACTGTTTTAAAAGGAAATGTATAGCCTTTGTTACTTTTGTACAAAAAAGATATTAAAATATATACATTTTTATAAAGTTTTATTATATTTTGTAAATTAACAGTGTAAATAGGATGCATTATTTTGCCTATTTTTTTTTTTTTTTTTTGACGATGTAAAGTTGTCATGAACAGACCTGAGTTGGAGGCTCAACCCACCTAAGGAAATTTTATTGGCTGGTCCACCTTTTTCTACACAAAGACTCCTTTGTAATTGCTGTATAGTTATATGTACTTTCACACGTCTTGTCCATCTGAGAGCTCGCTCGTGTAGAGTAACTCTTTAAGTGAATGAATACAAAACCAGTTTTAGCTTTCAACGTTTGACCCAGTTCTGTTTGTGAATTCATTTATCCATGCATATGCTTTTTTTCTTTTTTTTTTGGCTACAAGTAAAGCACCCTTTTGCACATATCAGTTCATGATAATAAAACATCTTACCATGTGCTGCTACACAGTGGACACAATGTTGTGAACTCATTTAAAGCTCAGTATATTCAAATACACTTTCAGTATTGTAGTGGATGCTAGAGTGGATGTTCACATACTGTCACTAAAGTAAGAACGTTCACTACAGCTTTTTACATGCACAATGTGGAGTGAGAAAACATTAAGAATGCAACAACATTGAGAAAACAGCGTTAAAGGAAACAACATTAACAGATTAATAGAAAAAACTTTACGGTTTGGTCCCTGAGTTTTTAAAGTTCTGCTTTAAAGGCAACATATACGATTCTGGGGAACAACTATTCTCTCAGCACCCACCCCACTGCACCATTCAGAACTGACTGTAGCTTTTACATTGGCTGAAATTTAACTTGTCTGTAACTTGTGAGAGAAACTAATTTGTAACACAACTGGATTAACTTTGTAGCATTTTCAGTATTTGTTTACTTTCATGCAGTCAGTTTCTGAATTTGGAGTCAGTTCCACCTTAAGTAATGTAACAGTTAAGTCAACATTACCCACATTCATTCATTGTCTGTAACTGCTTATCTAGGGTGACCAGACGTCCTCTTTTACCCGGACATGTCCTCTTTTTAAGACCTAAAAAAATGTCCGGGCGGAATTTTACAAACGTCCGGGATTTTGTTTTTCTAGCGCTTACATAGAATTTCGAGAAGCGTTTCGTTCACAAACTAGTCCCGCCCTCCCCTACTCCGATTGGTTCGCTTGAGTGAGAAGGGGGCGTGGTGAAATAGCCTAACATCTTCTGATTGGACGGTCTGACTGTAGAGCTACCGTTATTGGTCGATAACCTCTGTAAGCATTTAATTGGTCAGTCTGCACGGCAGTAGTCCTTGTTTACGTCAGGCAAAGCTCACCCTCATCTGGAGCAGGTCTGCCGAAACGTAAATGTAAGTTCTGGGATGAAGTAAAAAAGAAATTCCCATGTTTTGTGTAGCAAATAAAGGTGTAAAGGGCCTAAAAGCACACACAGGCACCAGTCCTTCGCAGGGCGATACACTCATACACTCACACTTATGGACACTTTTTTTTGAGTCGTCAGTCCACCTACCAACGTATGTTTTTGGACCATGGGTGGAAACAACCCTATCCTCATAGACCCTGGACCCTGGAGCTGTGTGATTGGGACGCTACCTGCTGCGCCACCGTGCTGCCCCATTACCCACATACAGAGTGAAAATCAAGCAAAACAATATAGAGATTTTTTTTCAGTGTTTGATGGTCTCTCCACTGTTCAAGCGCCTCTGTTTCTGAGACTTTAATCTGGTTTCACCATAGGCCACAGCTCCTCTCAGAGAGTGACTTGAGGAGAGCTTATATTCACAAGAATATGAACGTTCCTGTTCCATTCCTATAGGACAAAAGGCCAACACTCACAAATATACACATTAGTACTTAAAATTGTGTATTTATTTTAAGCCGAAGATCTGAAACCATGCTAAATATACTCTCATAACCCTAAATATGTATTGCATGTAGGAAAATCATCATGTTTTACATTAAAATGTTCAGTGAAATATATTCATTTTACACACTGTTAACTCATTTTCCCATCACATGTTTTTGGCCTTGTGTCAATGCTCGCTGCTCCAGTGCTGATAGTATTTAGATTATTTTGATGTCAATTCCTGAGCTCTGGAGCATAATGTCCATTGTAGATCACAACCTAAGTCAGTCAACCCCCTGCTCCTGCTGGTGTTAAGTTCCTTTTTGGCCTTTAATTAGCACCTCATTGCTAGATTTGTAATTTTTTTCTCATTGCTAGATTTTAGCTGACATTCAAAGCACACTTATAATGATGGTGTTCTAGAGCTTACTGGCTAAGATTATTAAGCTAGATTGTTAGCTAGTTGTCTGTTGATTATTAGTATCTGGTGAAGTGTAGGCTTAGGGGGCTTCCTCCGGGTGACTGTCTGTGAGGAGTTTGGTGTGTTCTCCCTGTGTCTGTGTGGGTTTCCTCCGGGTGACTGTCTGTGAGGTGTTTGGTGTGTTCTCCCTGTGTCTGTGTGGGTTTCCTCCGGGTGCTCCGGTTTCCTCCCACAGTCCAAAAACACATGTTGGTAGCTGGATTGACTACTCAAGTGTCCATAGGTTTGAGTGAATGTGTGAGTGTGTATTTCCCTGTGAAGGACTGGCGCCCCCTCCAGGGTGTGTTCCTGCCTTGCGCCCAGTGATTCCAGGTAGGCTCTGAACCCACCTTGACCCTGAATTGGATAAGCAGTTACAGACAATGAATGAATGAATGATTCAGGCTGAAATTAGAATGGACATTCTTACCTTAATCCATGATCCCTGACATATTAAGTATTTCTCAACATACCATACACAGAAGGAAATGTTGAATTCTTGCAGTGGGGATTCCTAAGATTTTCAGACTTCAAATTTGGTACCTGTTATAATCAAAAAGAGTATGATGTGATATCTACCCCACAAAACGTGTAGATGCAGATGTGGGCCACTGATGGCAAAGCACACATGCAAGCTGCATGTGAACCAAAATTTCTCCACATATTAAAAATACTCATTTGGCCCATGTCAGAAAACAGCTTTCCTTCTTTTGGAAAAGACTTGTGTTTGCTGGCAAAATGGATGTGAGTTAAACATGGACCAATGTTGTTCTGTTGACATTCACATGGCCAAATATAGTGTTTATCTGGCCCTTGTGGCAAGCTGGGGTCCGCTTAATTGCCATCAATCCATGTGGCAATCCAATTGGGCCAACAAAAATGAAGATATGGGCCAATCCAGGGCCAGACTAATGGCTCAGAGTTTAACGTGTTTTGGTGTGGATGCTAGGGTATAGTAAAATTTAATTTATTTACTATCCATAAAATACATTACAAGTATTCCAACCTAAATATGTGACTTTCCAGTGGTTGGCCAATCACATTTTAAGAATCAAACATTTCTTAAGTGATATATAGAGTATTGGGAGGGGAAGGTATGTAAAAGTAGTAACTTCCAATCTACTGGGAAGACATTAGATATTGGAACATCCCTGTGAGTGCTTAATTGCATTCAGCTTCTATGAACTTTGGTAAGTACAGATAATAATGTAAGGTTCTGGAACACAAACACCACTCTAACTCATTGGATGGTGCGCCATCATTCCAGAGAATATAGTTCCTCTGCAACTCAGTCCAGTGAAGGGTGGGGGTGGGGGGAGGTTGTAAGTATCTAATCAAAATTTGACATTGAGCACTTGGCAAGCTTATGTGGAACTAATCCAGAATGTCTCATTTTCTGACTACACAACTAATGTCCCACTGACTACACAACTGAACATCTATGTCCACAATGCAGATTCAAATGTTGTGAGGTATTTTTACACTTTTAGATGTTGACTATATATATATAATTGCACTAAAGTGTCAAAGTAATTATGACTTTGATTTAGAAAGAGACTGAAACTTCCTCTTCAAGTCCAGTTCTAAGATTTCACATACCCAGCAGTGCTCCTGTTAATTAGGCAGTAAAGCCTCTCCCTCTCAGATGACTGGATGTGTTGGAAGCTTTGCCAGCATTATGAACAGCCTTGAACACAAGATGTGGGAACCACACACAAAAGCCAAACACCTGGAACACAGCTGGTTCATGGACGTACAGTTCACAAGTGATCACAAAGTGATCTCATCCCACAAATGCATCTCAAAATGACAATAGCATGAGGATCTGTTTGTTAAGACGAGCAGCCAAATGGAGACGGACATTCTCTCATGAAGAACATTAAGGCATTCTATTAGTTCTGTATCATTTACTCTTGGAGAGACACGATGTTTCTCCAAAGACATGTACATATGGTGAGATATGAGAGTGTTTTCTTCCAAAGCTCAGCTCAGTGTTCATGGGATTTAAGAGATACATTTACTTCACATACAACCGTCTGGACACTAGTCATATTATGTTTTGTTGATTTGTGAAAGAAAATTCATGTACTTATTTTACCTTGGCACATTATAATGCTTAAAATTATGATTATTTGCTTTGTGTGATTATGTGTCATTACTAAAAACTGCTCTAAATTGGCTTATGCTGGTCTAAGATGATTTATCCCTCTGGTTCTCAATCCTGGACCTTGTGAGCCCTCTGCTCTGAATGTTGTAGTTTTCTCCTCACTCCATTAGCTCATTAGTTACATCAGGTGTGCTGGGAGCAGAGGGATCTCTAAAGCAAGAGGCTCACCAGAACCAGGATTGAAAGCCACTGGTTTATGCTATTGTCTGCTGATGTTCTTCTACTAGCTGTTTTTGCAGGTGTAACTCGCTTTTGCACGTTTAAAACTAATTTATCTTGGTATAATCCTGGTTTATAGTGCCAATGTCACATAGTTTCATGGTCCAGATTTCTGGGGTAGTGGGTTCGAACCATGCCTTGGGTGATTGTCTGTGAGGAGTTGTGGGATGGTGCCCTGTGATGGACTAGAGCCCCATCCATGGTGTGTTCCTGCCTTGTACTCAGTGATTTCAGGTAGGCTCTAGACCCACAGCAAACCTGAACAAGATAAAGTGGTTTCAGAAAATGAAGATTGTGTGTTCAAACCTGCCTCTGATCACAGTCTGAGATGTACTTGTGTCTGCTTGGGTTTTCTCTGGGTGCTTAGATGTCCTCTCATAGTCCAAAAATACATGTTTGCATTTGAATGGCTATTCAAGTGTCCATCTGTGTGAGTTAATATGCTAGTGTGTGTGATACCCTGTAATGGACTGGACCACATCCAGTTTGTACCAGCCTTGTACCTAGCTATTTCGGATGGGCCCCAAACACACCATAACCCTGAACAGGATAAAGATGTTACAGAAAATAAGTGAACGTATTTTAGATGCTGGCTTAAAACAGTAGTCCTAGTTGGTTTATGTGTGTTGCAGGAAAAGAAGAGAGGGGGAAAAAGCCGTGGGTGGCATCATGGCTCCCATGATGCATCAGCGTTCTCCCTCTGCTATATCAGGAAGATTGACGAGTCTGTAGTTGTTGTATCGGACATTTTTATATTTTACTGTTTCATATTTGTCATATGTTATATTCTTAGACATTTGTTCTTTCTAGAGGTGGTCCCCAGGGGTGTGTACATGATGTGTTTTACATGTATCTCAAATGATTGTAAACGAGAGTCAAGATGTAGACTCACATGTGCTGATCAAATAGTTACAAGGCTGAGAAGTGTCTCGCTTTTACAATAGCCAAGAAAAAGTTTCCACAAAAGAGTAAAAAAAAAAAGAGAAAAGGAACAACCCAAATTCCAAAATAATTCCATCTCTTTGATTTTGGCTCCAGTGAATCTAGACAGGAAATCGTCTGTTTCTTGGACCACCGGTGTCTGGCGGGGAGTGGGTCTCTACTGGTCTAGGATCAGCTTCCAAGGATCTAGAGTGTATTAACTCACTCATACAACTCTGACCTGCAGCCTGTAAGACCCTTGCCTGCCCCTGTGACTGGAGCAGAGAGAATGAGTTTAGCATGCTGGTGCCTTATCTCGCCGGCAGACACTCTGAATTTCATAGCTAATTTGCCCTTATTGCTGCCAGATGTGGAGACACGGACACAGAGAGCTAGCAGTAATGGATGGCCAGAGGCTCCCCGATGAATTTTGTACTCCATTTTGTTGGGGAAACCTAAAAGAAAGTGAACTGATACGTATACAGCTTAATTCCACAAGGAGCTAGCTTGTGCTAGCTATGTTGTTGTGGCCTTTATGTTTTCGAAAAATGGAGAGGAGAAGAAACCTTTCTCTGAGAAAAGTTTGTTTGCTTTGAAGTATCTTCTCAAAAGCAATCATTCAATCATCCCCTCGTCTTGAATATTGTCCCCATGTTCCCCTTTTAGCCTTCAGTTCTTCTGTCTTTCTCTCCTTTGTCTCTCCTACAGAGCTATGATTAAAAACAGATATGCACTTCTTTTTTTTCCATCTTGCAGATGTTGCAATAAATCACAAGCTGGCCCTGCCTCGGCAACTGGCTGTCTGACAAATGTTCCACAATAACGCCCCCCTTCTCTAACTCTCATTAAAAAAAAAAAATAGAAAGAAAGGGGGCCAGGGAGCAATAGGCAAGGATTTTCAGGCTGGCTTCAGAACAGTGGTATAAGGGCCATGTCAGCACAGGTGAAAAGTACAGGTAAACTAGCACAAATACTTAGGAGAGTGTTACTAAGCAGCTTCTAAACTGTCATTATCTTATGTTTCATTAACTACGATTTGTTGAGAACCAAATACTAGACAAGAACTTTTTTTTCCAATGAAGATTTTACATGTGGCAGCTCCCACTCTACTGAGTACCTGGGCAAGACTCTAAACAACATTACCTTCTTATCAATTTGCAAAATGGTTAATAATGTAAATCATTCATTCATTATCTGTAAGCGCTTATCCAGTTCAGGGTCACGGTGGGTCCAGAGCCTACCTGGAATCATTGGGCACAAGGCAGGAATTGCGCCAGTCCTTCACAGGGCAACACACACACATACATTCACTCACACCTATGGACACTTTTGAGTCATCAATCCACCTACCAACGTGTTTTTTTTGGACTGTGGGAGGAAACCTGAGCACCTGGAGGAAACCCACGCAGACACAGGGAGAACACACCACACTCCTCACAGACAGTCACCCGGCACGGGAATCGAACCCACAACCTCCAGGTCCCTGGAGCTGTGTGACTGCAACACTACTTGCTGCGCCACCGTGCCACCTAATGTAAATCATGCTGAATGAGAATGCTTGCAGAATGCTGTGAATATAAAACAGGCCATTCTTAAACGGACTAGAAATGAATTCAAATAAAAATAAGCAGTATCCTAAATGTTTTATTTGATTTTTTTTTCTCTGTTCGTAGGATGCTGTCGGGCAATAAAATTGTGGGGGTTTTGCAATTTATGAAGCATCTGTCTGAAGACAGTCTCCATGGATGATTTGTACTGATGTCAAATCTGTCTGTGCCGTGCTGAAGGAAGCTAACTAGTGAGGTATGATTTATAAAATTAGATATTTCATTAAGTCATGGGTGTGCAGCTGTGTCCACAATACAATGCATCAATGGCCCAGTAAAGTATTATAGGGCCTTGTTGCCAGTACTATGGACACCAGCACTACTCCTTCTACCTTTCCATTTGTCACCAAAGTTTCTGACCCTTGAAATTGTGAATTAAAACAATCAACAGAGATTTTCTTTTAACAAGCATATGATGGAGCACCATTGACCAAAGCATAATAGAGTCATGAATGAACTGGAATAAAAGGAGGCATAGTTATTATTATTACTACCTAATGTAAATACTATTATTATTAATTGATATGGAAATAGTATTTCATATTAAAGTAGCAATCAGTAATGTTTAACCAGGTTACCTGGCTCAGGTGTGTTTGATACGAATACACTAGGCTGGATGCGACATTAATGTCAACATGTATTGGGAGTGGACATATTAACATATTTTCTTGCTAGGCTATAATGCGACATGAGTTTAGCCCAATGTCACAGAGGATCCCAGAGTTATGTTGTTTATTATTATTTTTCCCCATCCATCCTCAAAACTCAGAAAACTTTAGAGATTGAACATTATATGTTCAGTGATGTTTAAGTCATTGTTGTGTAAAAACACCAGCAGATTTATTGTTTAATCTAGATATTTTCTTCTTACGGTTTATTTACTTTCCGAGGAAATGGCTTATTGACAGTTTTACATGTTGACAATCTGTTCTCAGTCGAAGGATGAACAAAAACCTCCAGAAGGGGTGGAGCTGTGTGGTCAATGGTGGTCTCTGGTTGTGCACATTAGTGTATATAGTGCACATAGTATATAGTGTATAAACTGTTTATAGTGTTCAAAATACACTTTTCAAATATTGGAAATGAACTGTTTGTGAGTAGTAACACTGGCTCCAAATACAGTGTTTTCTATGGTTTGAGTAAAAGCAGTGATTGTGGGAACCTTGACCCCCCCTTAATTAACAATAGGACCCCATTAAAAAACAAGAGTTGCAGGTGTTGGCTTGACATATTTCTATATAACTTTCGTATCTGTTTTTTGTAAATACTTCCATGGGTTACAGTGTAATTGGTTTATAATCACCTACAGAATGCAGACATTACATTAAACAAGAAAAATCCAGTAAGGAATATAAGACTTTGATTCCTTGAAACACAAGGCTGTCCTGTAAGGAGTTCCGATTCCTTTTACACCCTGCAGAAACAGTGAGTGTTTACACTGTGAAAAGTTGATCTACACTCTTAAAAATCAAGGTACTATAAAGGTTTCTTTGAGTAATACCATAGAATAAACAGTTTTGGTTCCATAAAGAACCATGTTTCTTTAAGAGATGTACAGGGTAGGCCATTTATATGGATACACCTTAATAAAATGGGAATGGTTGGTGATATTAACTTCCTATTTTCCTGTTTGTGGCACATTAGTAAATGGGAGGGGGGAAACTTTTCAAGATGGGTGGTGACCATGGTGGCCATTTTGAAGTCGGCCATTTTGGATCCAACTTTTGTTTTTTCAATGGGAAGAGGGTCATGTGATCCATCAAACTTATTGGGAATTTCACAAGAAAAACAATGGTGTGCACATTAATAGTTAATAACACCAATGATTCCCATTTTATTAAGGAGTATCCATATAAATGGCCCACCCTGTATATCTATTGAAGAGAATAAAGAACCTATTTAAATGTTTAAAAACCGATCAGTCAATTAGCATTAGCAAAAATGGTTCTACATGGAACCAGAAATGGTTCTTCTATGACATCACTCAAAGAACCTTTGGTAGCACCATTATTTTAAAGATTGTATGCTCAGCTAGATATCACTGACTATAAACTTAGTTATAGACCCCTGTTGAAGCTTTACTCCACTTATTCTCCTTTCATTTTTATTGCCTCTGCCCTAATGGGAGTGACAGCGTTGCACAACATCCACACCCATATCGGGAAGAAAAGAAGCTGGGAAATGGCAGATAAGCATCAAATGTTGTGACTGGTGTTTATGCGCAAGGGGGGTGGTTAGGGTGCTAGAAAAATCAAAATAACTCAGTGTCTAAACTGTTCTCACATATGCTATATATATATATATATATATATATATATATATATATATATATGTATATAAACAAATGTGTATATAATTTATATTTTGTATTACTTGTAAAATATTATAGTGTTTTTGGAACTAATTTTATCTTCCTCATCTGTAGTTTGAAGCAACTGAATGTGTTTAAAACAGATTCTTAGGTTTCTTTCACATAGAGGTAGCAAATTAGCATACCAAAAATGTTAGCTGTGTCCACCCTCATCTCCATCTCCCAGTCATGCTCGAATACCTCTAGACACTGACACTTTCTTTAACCCACACCTTCCATCTTTTGCTGAACAGTGTTGAGTTTCTCCTCTTTATAAAAACAAATACATCTCTCATTGTTTGGGACCACCTTGTCCCACATCTGTCCTGACAGTTTTGTTTTGTCCAGCCATTAACAAGACACTCGCCAGTGACTGTGATTGCCTTTGAGCCCTAGTACTTGAGCCATAGTGTATAAAGGCCAGGATTTATGTAGGAAAAGTATAAGATGGTAGCTGCAGATTATGCTGGTAGTGCACCTGGGTGATCCGTTTTACCTTTATCAGATTTTTATAGCTGGATTGCAGAGATTTAAAGCTGATAGATCTTGCCGTTTAGTAATAATGTTAACGATGTTAATAAAATGACTGAAACAGCTAATAGCTTTGTTATGATATGATTTATAATAGCTGTATATTTAGGACAATTATTTAATTACGCCAGAAGAGGTGACATAGCTGATTTTACTACTACTGTTGTTACTATTACTATTACCACAACTAATTGTGAGTACTATTAATAATAATCATAATTCATTCTATTATACAATCACCAAGTTTACAATGTGGAAGGATCTATAGAGGGATTTAACTTAAATTAATAACTTACATTAGAAGACAAATCTAAATAAGAAACCATGACTGGAAAAAAGGGAAATAGCTGACTGATAAATGGCAGTAAAATGAAAAGTGAAAAAGCAGAGGAATTGAAGCGCTATCATTGAAAGTTAGGGTGAGATGCATTGCTTTGCCAACTGAAACTACAGAGCTTTCAGGATTATTCGGCATGACAAACAGGGCATGAGCAGACATGAAGCGATGGATGATGAACCTGCTGTGGGTGCATTGGATCATTGTTTTCTCTTGTAAGTTTATAACATGGGCAACAACTGCATGCTGTAATTGAATAATCAGCACTGATCAATAGTCCACATATTGATACCTGTGATGTCTTTTTGTTCAGGAAGACATCTAAAGACAAGAAAACTCCACTCAAGAGATAATCTCCTGACAAATCACCTATTAAGAGGTTAACGCTGGCTGTCGTCAGGTTTCCAGAACTGATGAGTCTTAACAGATTTGAAACAGTGAAAGGCACACCCTCAGGGGACAAAGAAGTATGAGAGAGAGAGAGAGAGAGAGAGAGAGAGAGAGAGAGAGAGAGAGAACGTTGAAAGTATTTGGAACATTAAAACCTATACTCTCAATATACCTGATGTGTCCAAACGTTTGTGGACACATGCTCCATATGCTCATGTGCAGCTGCTCCAAAGCTGCTTCCATTCTGTGCACATAAAAGCTCCCTAAAGCTACACAATTCAGCAATGGGTAGCCATAAAAGCAACTGTATGCACCAGCATGCAGAATGGCGTCTAAATAATTTTGGATCTATTGTTTATGTCTGTGTAGTCGATATATAGCAGTTTTGATACAGAAATCCAAATGTTTTTGAAATCACACGAAAGCAGTTAAGAAATGCAGTGACTGCCTGTCTCGTTCCATTCCAGAACACTGGGACTACACTGATTTACAAGTGCTCTCTGAACAGCTAATTCAGTTTCAGAAAAACAATGATATTAAACTAAATGTGTTTTCAATTACAGTTTCAGTCACTAAAATTACAAAATTATTGACACTGTCGCCGTTACAAAATACCACATCTGCAAAATATTCCCCTGACAGTGAAATAAAATGACACAATACAGTACAGACACAGACACAGCTTTCAGAAACAAAGCATCAGGTCAGAAAACCATACATTTTCATCACATTTTTAACTGTCACAAAGCACCAATAAAACACTTTGTGTCAAAGAATAGGAATCTCATTACACAGAAGAAAGCTATATTTCAATAATAATAATAATAATTAATAAATATAGCCAAAAGCGGCAATTTACGGGGTTCCAAGCGTGATATTCTCTGGAAGACGCCCAATGCGTCAACACCTGACCATTCCTGAGACAGAAGCCACAGTTTAGTGTATAGTTTTTGTAGTGTATTTAAAGGTGGTCTTTGGTGTTCTGTTGTCTCTGTGGAGATAGAGTGTGAAAGGCAGGAGTAGCTGTGGACCCCTGTCTGACAGTTTGTGTATGTGTGTGTTTGTAGGATTGGGAGAGGGAGGGGTGATGGGCTGATGAGAGCATAACAGACTGTGTGCTTTGAATGCACTGGTGAGATTTAACCCACATAAATTTGAGCTTTAATTCATCCCTGGATTATAATCAAATATGGATATATGTGGATGTATACATCAGGAGAATCTAAAGAACCTGAACTATAACAATTGTCAAAAATATTTTGAACTTTCATTACTGTGTGACTTCCAGACCCTGCTTAAAAACAGCTGTGCAGCCTGCCTTCCAAGCATCACATAAATACAGCTGTAACTCAAAAATGCTTTTTCCACATGCTATGAAAAGGTCCTTTCCCATGGGCTTCAGAAAATGTCTTTCTCATTTTGGAGTTAGGGTATAGGTGGCACTACAATTAACAAAAAAAAAGCTATAAAACTAGTCACTGCCCCATTGTAGCGCCCCCTATATGTGCATTTTGGTCATGTTTGGCACACTACTTTAGACTATTGACCTACATATTTGTACCAATTTTGGTGTGATTTGGGGAAAGTTTGTTTGAGTTATAGTTCAGTGAATGCATAAGGCTCCACCCATTTATATTTGTCTGCAGCAGATATTTACCTACATGTAATAGAGATTGCAATAAGACCATTTGTTGACAGGACGAAGATCCAGGGACTAGTTTGAAAATTTTCACATACCTGACAATTAAGGATAAACTATGTGTTTTTTATATAATAGTTGTAAATGCAAAGTTGTGAGACATTAGGCAGAGTATTCTGTAAAACAAATTGCTTGTTCATATGATTAATTATAGCTGAGATATTCCGTATTTTCTTGTGGCTATCGTTATGAAATTTTGTATGTGCTTATGTGCTGCCATGGACATACCATTCAAGTGTCATGATGATTGGACCTTGTAAAGGTTATCAGACAGCTGCTGAAATCTGATTGTCTGATGATAGCCATTTTTGTTTTTCAAATATGACATTATGGTAGAATCTCACCAATTGTCATATTATTCGGACAATCCTGTGTTGCGTAAAAATCTTTTTGTCTTTTTGTTGTTGTTATAGTGCCCCCTAGGCTTGCAGTTGCACCATGATGCAATCATATCTTCCAACCTCTATAGGGATCAAGCATGTGTAGTACTGTAACATTCAGCACCACGGGGTAGGACCTCAACATGTTACATGTTGCTAAGGCTCCACCATCAGGCTGATAGGACAGATTTTTTGCGCCTGAGTATCAGGAGTGTTTACTACTGTTGACCAATTATGAATTCTGTAGGCTTTACGCTTTAGGCTACCCATCGAGTTTGATTGAAGAAAAAGAAGACACAGAACAAAAACAATAGGGCTCCAGCACCTTCAGTGATTGTACCCCTGATGATAAAAGTACACTGTAAGTTTAGGTGGACACTGGCCCATCCAAAATATCTTCTGAATTCAAGGGTAGTAATGAGGAGTTTGTCCTCCTTTACAGCATTCTGTTTCTGGTCTTCTGGGAAGGCTTTACAATAGATGTTGGAGCATAGATGTGAGCACCTGATTACATATTAAGCCACGATGCCAGTAGTGAGTAGTCTGTTTTGGATCACAAATGCCTTTTCAGCTCATTCCAAAGGTATTAGACGGAGCTTCATCAGGCAACAGTTCCATGGCTTTACAGCCCATTGCTGGGGGAACTTATACCCTTCAGGCCCACTTGGAATTAAGCATGGTGGCTTTAAGCTCATGTGCTGCTGCTCTAAATCTTCCTGTTTATTTCTTGCTTTTCTATGGAGCTTGTGTGCACAAGTGAAGGTATATTTCCAGCATAGCTGCACCTTAAATTTGTTGAATTCGGTAAGAAGTATCTATAAACTTCAGTACATTTATACAAGTTAATCTTGTTGCAGATGAATAAAACTGCACCAAACGGCTAATAAATGCCTGGACACAGCTGTAAAGACAGTATAAGATATTCAGGGATTGTCCTTTATGGCTTGGTCTGTTTCATGGATTTGGCTTCAGGTTTTTGTCTCCATCTCATTAGATGTTTTCCCTGGCTAAACAGCAGGGGAAAACCTAGCTCGTTGGTTCTGTGTCTGGCGAGTTCCTGTGTTAACATCATAGGCTTCTTCCATTGCCTGGAAAGGTTTATGCCTGGAAGGGTTACAGTCGTCTACCTACTTTCTATAACCATGCTATGAAGGATTCTTCCACTGGACTGAGATGGACAGAATAAATATTCATATACTTAGTCTATTGAAATCTCTGAGGTTAAATGAACTATTCTGGTATAATTACTTCTAATATAACTACTAACAGCATACTGTTATTTTTACTATTAAACATGAGTTAATTAAGTTAACAATTATTATTAATAATTAAGTTAACAAAGTGAGACATGCAGTGAGACAATTAAAATGTAGACACTTTTATTCTCAAAGTATTAATGTAATGTAACACTTTTAAATTTGGTGCATACATAATTTTGCTTGTTTCACCTTAGTACTAGAATTAATTCTATTGAAACCACTGCTATTATTACTGCTACTACTGCTACATTTAATTACTAATACACATGCTACTAAAACTTCTACTGTCCAGTGAGTGGACAAAATGTTGAAAATCTTCAGGAGCACTGCTGTGTCTGATCCACTTGTACCAATGCAACATGTGTTAATAAAATATGCAGAACAAAAAATGAGCCATCTGTAATTATAAAACTACAATGTGTTCTTGATTATACAAGTGTGGAAGGGTACATTTTTTGAACAGCAAAATGAGTAAAAATGGGGCTGTCAGAACTATTTTAGTGGTCTAGGAGTATATATTATCTCCCTTATTTATTTATTTATTTATTTATTTATTTATCCACATGTTCATTGCATGGAGTATTATGCTCACTTTTAGTTTTGTGTGTTTGTGTTTCTTCCCTCTTCGCCTGTGTCTATTTCCCTGTACTTGAGGTTAGCGTGGTGTATAGCATGTTGTACAGGCCTCAGCCTGATGACAGTGCACATGCTTTCATCACTATGGCAGCCCAAAACAACACAAGCGCCAGTTATTAAGTGATGGTATTCTGTTACCATGTTTAGTTACAACTCTTAGCGATGCCTGGAGCCTAGAACTTCGCCAATTTGATTGTGGAAGTAGGGGATTCCCCAGGTTTAAACACACACTCAAAAGCTTTACCCAGACAAGCCCAGGTGGATTTGTGTCTTTTGTTATTGTGCTGATAGATGAATGAGGCCTAGCTGATGTCTATTAGCATGCTGCATCTGGTAGTTTTTCTCCGAACCAAATGTATATTTTGGCCCCATAAGACTTCATCTGAGACCCAGACAGCCCACCCAGAAGGAAATTACAGACCATTTTTAATAAGTCTCATACTTCATGACACTTTTTCTGTATATGAATTAGCGCTATGCTAACTCCTTTCAAGAAAACCAGCCTTTGTAAACCCCCTGACCCTACATATCACCCCCTTTTTCTTCTCTCAGATCTAAAACTAGCACTCTCCGTTATAGCTAACTTGCACGTTTGATAGAATAGAACGTCTGAAATGTGCTGTTCATTTAGGTTGCCATCGCACTCTTTTTCATAACAAAGATTTTTCTAATGTTTTCCAGATGCTCTGGTAAGGGAGAGAAAGCTGTGGAGGCTTCATGGCTGTGTTAGATAATGTCTTGGCAGAGTGAGAAGGATTTCAGAAAAATAAATAAGATTATCCAAAAATATTCAAAGCACTGCTTCTCGGCGCCCCCCCTTGTTAAGACACACTAACTGCACATGACAGAGATACAGGCGTGGGGTGTTGCAGGCCTTTTTAACGTGAAGTAAAAAAGACAACCAGGCAGCAGTGTGTGTTTGCACACATGAAAGTGCATGAATATATGTGTAATTATTGCTTATTCTGATGACAAATATGTACAGACTTTGTAGTAAAATCACAGAAAAACATGGATAACTCACATAATGTACTTAACTATATACAGTTATACAAATTTACTGCCTCTGTATACAACTACACTAGATAGCGGTTACTCCCTGGAATCCCTGGAATATACTGGTGAACATTTTAGAAGAACACCTGTTACCTGTTTTGTTCTAGGTTTCTTTTCAGATACTTCAGCCAGCACATAGATTTTCTGTTTTTTTTTTTTCTTAAACAAAACTAGTTGGCATTTTTACCTTGAAGTTACAGCTTCACTGTGATGTTCTACTGATCTGTAATAGGGAGAATAGAGCCTCTTTCATTGTTACTCATGCTAAGCCCTGCAGAAAATGCACTATGTAACCTTTGGAGGAGGTAGGAGACCACACCCCTTCCTTTCCCTTCCCTTTGATTTCAGGACAATGCAGTAAAAGTGAATTAAACTCTGACATCATAGGGGGAGCCCAGGAGCAAAAATACCTAGTTTACCTAGTGTTCCTTTAAATCCAATCAGCAGGACATGATTTCATTCAATGGGGGACTGACAGAATTTGTTGAATGATGAATGTTTTCTTCAGTGCTGAACCAGTTAAGCATGCTTTATGTCCCTCTGTGCTTACGTGTGTGTGTGTGGTGTGTGTGTGTGTTTGAGAGAGCGAGCCTATAGAGGCGACATCAATCTTGCACTGAATGACTATCATTATTCTAATGGCTTTGTAATGTTGGCTTTCCGGGGGCCAATAATTGTTACCAAACCCGGCATTCACAGCGCAGGTGAACAGAAAGAAAAAAAAAAAAAAAAAGCAGGGACACTGTCAGCAAAGCATTAGACTGAGAATCTGGCGTTTTGAGCTCATTCATATCCTTTACCATCTTAAAGGTGACTTTACTCATTCATTAAAAATGTATAAAGTATAACAGGGAGAAAATTAATAAGAAAAAAAAGAACAAGTGTCTCAGTGCTGCAACAGGTAGCTCCATGATTCTGGGAGATGTGAGTTCATTCTCCACATCAGGTCATGGTCTCCCTCCACCTACCCCCCCAAACCCCTCTGCGTGGGTTTCTTCTGCGTGCTCTGGTTTTAAAAACACAATTTGGTAGGTTGATAAGCTGAGTAAACATACCCATAGATGTGAATGTATAGTGACTGGATAAATAGGTAATGTGTGGCTTCAAGTAGGCTCCAGACACAAAGAGACCCTGAACAGGAAATGAAAGAATGAATAATGTTTCCATTACACAGTCAAGACAAAGTCATTTTTATCTCATTAAATTAAGCACATCAATTACAATTCATGTCTGCATCACTAAGACAGCGAGTATATGAGCCTGAGTTACACCAAGTTTTAATCATTTCAGAATAAAATGGAAAATAACAGTATTGGTCAAACAGCGTCCTATACTGAAGGAATCACTGCAAAAATGCTGCATACACAAACATAAAATAATGTGTTTCACAAAATAATAAAAAACAAACAAACAAAAAAAAACACACTATTAGAAATCCCATAGGTGTGCAAGCAGTAATAAACTGTGTCATAAAGGTTGGTTCTATTCTTGTTTTTTTGCTTTTTTTGTTTTGACATTTATGGTTGAACTAAAGTGTTTATCATCGGTTGCCACCATGTTGGTCTTATGAACATATTCTCAAATTTAACAAAAAGAAGTCCTTATAAACATGACTCAAAGGGTTCATAATAAATGAGTTATGACGTTTGTATTCTATAAAATAACTATCTTAGCCGTCTGTTTCTCCAAACCCCACCCCCATTTTCTCTTATTCTCATTTATGATTTTTCTCTCTTACTCTGTTTTCTCCTTTTTTTCATTTTGCCCTTTCTTTCGACTTCAGTAAACCTTCCTGATTGTGTGTGTGTGTGTATGTGTGTGTGTGTGCGTGTGCGTGTGCATGTGTACAACCCACCATCACCCAATGACCCTGTTAAAGCTGCATGCCCCATAAACTCCAGATGAACACAAAGCCTTTTAACCTTCGTTACATACCAGCCCTGAAGAGGCCTCACTGCCAATACACACACCACAGGCTTAAAACATGTCACATCCCTGTGGGGCAGGAGAAAGTTCGGTATGAATTCGATGATTTTTGTCTCATATTCAGTACTCTTTTAAACACAGCTCAACTACGGCTTCTTTTCCCGCTATTTTTTCCCCCTTTAATCCCAGATGGCTTTTTTTGGTGTCTGAATCTTCAAAGTGGACTCAGACAGCCGCACTTCAAAAGGACAGATTCCGTGGCTTTCAAAGTGTTGTAATTACCAGGGTGCGAACACACATGCTCGCCATATTGCAGCCATTGCAGTTAAACATCCAGTTTTAATCACTCCTCCAAGCTCACACTGTTGATACTGATAAATGCTAAGATAAAAAAAAATAAAAAATAATTGTTGCAGTTGTTACGCGGCAGAAAAAAATGGATGGGCTCTTCTGGTGTATGTCATATACCCATGAGTATCCTACTACATCCACTGTGCACACAGGCTTATAGAGTCTCCACAGGAAAGCCTGAAAATGAATCAGGACATTCTTAGAGCAGCTGCACATGAGTTTGAAGCACCATGCTCAGTGTCAAGCATCAGTTAGAAGCATTGGGCTTTGGTCCAATGGAACTGTACTTTCTGAATTAATGGAGCTCCATCCCATTCATTAGTGATTAGAGGCGGTTGTGATCCAAAGCAAATCATTCAAATTCACAACCTGACCTCACTAATGTTCTTGTGGCTAAATGCAATTGAATCCTCACAGATATGTCCCAATCTAGTCTGAAGCCTTCCCAGAAAATAAGGTGTTTAAATATTGGAGCAAATGTTGGAAAAGTGGGTGTCCACAAAACTTTGACCAAATGGTGTAGAATGCATATCCCAGTAAACATTTAGCCGTTGATTCAACGTTGAAATAACGTAATGACTGCCGTCTAATCAACATTCTCTTAAGGTTGAAAATGAAAGTTGAAAAGACGTCCAAACACAGACATTGAAAAGACGACTATTAGACGTATTTTGGACGTCCATTGACGTTATTAATTGGTCCCGAAATAAATTACTTGTATAAAACGCGTTTTGGACGTCCACTGACGTTATCGATTGGTCACCACTTAACTAACTTATTAAGATGGATTTTGGACGTCCAATGACATTTAAAATATGTCCTTGACGGACAGACTACTTTTAGACCTATTTTGAACGTCCAGGGACGTTCCTTGTTTACTGGGATGGATGAATATAAGGAAAATTTTGATTTGTGAGATTTTCCAAATCCCACGAATCTCACTCATTTTTCCGGTTTCAGTTGTTCTTCTTTATTTTAACAGATGCCCTGAAGAACTGACCAACAGCTTTACACCAAAATGACTAGGAATATAGCCTCATTACATTAATGTGCTTTAACAGTAAACATTTTTTGCACTCTCTGGAACATTGCCATTTTGGAGATACCCTGACTTTTTCAGTGACAGTGACATTATTCTAACCACACAGGCATGTGCTCCGTGTTCACTGGTTTCAGTTAGGAGTGGATTTAGAGGAACAGCAGAGAATTCAGACCCCCCTTCTTAGTGGTGTCATACACTAAAGGCATGTAGCTGGAAATCATTCAACTAGTTTCTTTTGATGTGACATATAGTTCCCATGCGAGTGTGTGTGTGTGTGTGTGTGTGTGTGTGTGTGTGTGTGTGGTCAACTCAACAATCATAAACAACCGTCAGAGAGAGAGAGAGAGATGGAGAATGAGTGAAAGAACTAATTAATGAAATGAAAATGAAATAAAGATGTGAACGCATGGATGAATAAGTGATTGATTTATTGAGTTAATCTTTAAATGAGTGAGTGAGTGAAATAATGTGAGCGAATGAGTGATTGTATGAATGGATGAACAACTGAGTAAATGAATATGTGTGAATGACTGAGTGAACTGATCAGTGAGTCAGTAAATGAGTAAATGTTTAAATGACATGGTGAAGTTAAAGCCTGGAGGAAGTATGTGGATGAATGTGTGAAAGAATGGATGAAAGAGTGAGTTTAAATATGACTGAATGAATTAGAGTGAATATTTTAGTGACTGAGTGAGTAGATATAGGAGAGAATGGATGAACGTGAATAAGTGAGTGAGGCGGGTCGAATGATAGCATTAGGGAACTGCATTCATCAGCTGAATAAGTATTAATGTCTGTTTCTATCTCTCTCTCTCTCTCTCTCTCTCTCTCTCTCTCTCTCTCTCTCTCTCCCTCTCTCTGCTTTTCTGCTGCTCCTCTTCTTCTTGTCTTTGAAGGAGCATTCCTCCTAAAACGATTCCATGCACTTACATAGCAAACTTGCAAACATCTGCATTTTCCATCAGAAGTGGTTAGTGCTGTGTGTTTTTAAAGAGGCTGGGAGTTTAAAGAGCAGGGGGGTGGAGGTGGTCTGATAAACGCTTGACAAGGCAAAGACAGCTAACTCGATGAACTGTAGAAGTGCTCATTTCTGTGGATTTAAGCATTCCAAACTACTCCAGAAACACTGCAGGGTCCAGTGCCAAGCCAATCCACCACCATAAGAACTGAATCAGTGGAACTGAACAGTGGTGTGTTATTTAAAAGACCACTCAGGGTTTTGCTGTGGATTAAACCTGAGAATGCACTCAGCTCATTTTCACATATTAAACTGTAAATGTGATTTTGAATGAAGTCTTATTAAAGGCTCCCGTTCGGTGGTCTCAGTGTTGGTCTTATCATCTGGTTCGATCCCCAGTGATGGCTCTTGTGCAATAGCCTTTGAGGCTGAACTAATGTAATTAATTACCAGCCTAAAGGCAGGGATGAACCTGATTGTTTAGCACACATTGGGCAGAGAATTTCAATTACCGTGCCATAAACCAATAAAAAGTCAAAGGCAAGGAGTTGGTGTGTTCTCCCCGTGTCCACGTGGGTTTCCTCCGGGTGCTCCAGTTTCCTCCCACAGTCCAAAAACACATGTTGCATGTAGATTGGCGACTCAAAAGTGTCCATAGGTGTGAGTGTGTGAGTGAATGTGTGAGTGAATGTCTGTGTTGCCCTGTGAAGAACTGGCGCCCCCTCCAGGGTGTATTCCCGCCTTGCGCCCAATGATTCCAGGTAGGCTCTGGACCCCCGCGACCCTGAATTGGATAAGGGTTACAGATAATGAATGAATGAAGTCAAAGGCAGTTACTTTATCCTACATTAAAAAAAAACAAAATACTGAATGTTTTGCAACACTTCAAACAAATCATGACACAGATCATAATAGCACTTTTACCACTGTATGGAACCTACATGACTCAACTTGGCACGGCTCTTTTGTCTTTCCACTGGCCAAATCTGGCGCCTGGTCCCTGGAACTGGGTACGTTTTCAGTCCCAGCTCACTCTAGGTTCCAACCATGCTGAGTAGGTAGTAAACGGTGATGTGTAAACCCTGCAGAGTGCTGATTGGCCAGAGCCATGTCAGTCACCACAAAATGCAGAGCTCTTTCAAATCCAGCGCAAACACGCCACTTATAAAATCTCTTAATTTACAGCAGATTTCACATTTAATTTTTTATCAGACTCACAACAGCAGCTCGTAACTTTATTTCAAAGTGTTTCGAAGAGGTTTAAATGCTCGTTGGGCCGATGGCAGATAAAAAATTACAATGAAAGCTGAACATGCAACAAGTAAAACTGGGGCGTGGAGCCATGTTTTTGTGTAGCCCAAAAAATAACAACAACACGCAAATACATGATGAGTAAACAGCACCTAACTTTACCGCCACCGTTGTTTGAGAGACAGGGTTTTCCTGAGAGACACCTCCTATAATCTTACAACTGGTTGCCAGGAATCTCGTAATGATTACCGTCCCCGACCATTGCACTAAAGCCTTGGTGTGCGACCAAGGCGGGCCGGGTGATGCCATTGCGCGGGGACACTTTCTACTGGGAAGTGTGCCTTGAGATCACTTGATGATACAGGTCCTGTATATGCTGGAGGGGCACCCCAAAGGTAGCAGGATCTGAATAGTCCAGTTTATGGAGGACGGAAGCGGCCCTTATAATCCCATGTGTTCTCCCGAACTGAGCCGAGCCGTGTCGAGTCGTGTAGAGCCGTACCCACACAGTGTAAAAGCACCAATAAGTCTACTACACTTTTTGCCTCAAAGGCAAAGCTGCTTTCAGAACCATTTTGAGTAGTGATTTTGCACATAAACCAAGTTATGTGTAAGCCATAAAATCACTACTCAAAATAGTTAATAGCCAACAGGTAGGAAGGAATGTGTTTCATTAACACATATCATCCCCCCCCCTGTTGGCTGGTAACCAACTACATACACTCTTCCTCAAATGCAGAGATGCCTTCACAACCATTTTGAGCAGTGATTTTGCACACAAGCGAAAATACCTGGGGCCCTAGTCTCTGAGTGGGTGGGATGGCCTGCCTGTTCATCCTTACACAAACACACACAGCAGGACAGACAGATGTGGGCAGTTAGCGTCTTCCTCCAGTGTGTTAAGCTGTCCGCTGAGTTGTGTTAGGTGTTGTGTGGCTGGCTTCACAAGACTCAGAGAAACCATTTCTTTTACATTATCCTCCTGGTTTGGTGGCATTGTGTGCGACAGAGAGTTAGATTTATGGTGGAACTGGCAATGACTAATGATTTGGGAAAAAAATGGGATAGTCATAATTTTTCATTTTTACAACTTGTTTTGGTTGAATGTGTTTGTGTGAAAATGCTGGCTCATACGGGACAAAAATGATTTCTTCCTTTCAGAAATCTTTGATGGTAGCAATATTAGTTGTTATTTGAAAATTACATTTATCATTATAAGTAACCCCTTATCCAGTTCAGGGTCGCAGTGGGTCCAGAGCCTACCTGGAATCTTTGGGCGCAAGGCGGGAATACACCCTGGAGGGGGCGCCAGTCCTTCACAGGGCAACACACACACACACACACACATTCACTCACACCTACGGACACTTTTGAGTCGCCAATCCACCTACCAACGTGTGTTTTTGGACTGTGGGAGGAAACCGGAGCACCCGGAGAAAACCCACGCAGACACGGGGAGAACACACCACACTCCTTACAGACAGTCACCCGGAGGAAACCCACGCAGACACAGGGAGAACACACCAACTCCTCACAGACAGTCACCGGAGCGGGACTAAAACCCTGGAGCTGTGTGACTGTGACACGTACCTGCTGCACCACCGTGCCGCCCAAAGTTACATTTAAATGAAAACTATTTAAACACCACTATTTGAATTATGCTTTATTTACAGTCATTTTAATACACTTCATGTACACACCAAGTTGCCTGATGCTTCTTCTGCAGTCAAAGATATTCAGTTTTTTGGTCCCCTCTGTCTTTACTCTTTCACTCTACACTAGAGCACTGCTGAAGATTCGATGGCATTCAGTCACATGAACATTAGCAAAATCAGGTACTGATATAAGAAGCTCCATCCGTCCAACAGACAAATAGTGTCAAGGTCTTTCTCAGGCTTGAGACTCTACATGATGACCTTCGACTCATGTGCAGCTGCTCCAGAGTGCCCCATTCATCAGACAACGATTGTCTTTGGAGAATGTACAGTTGTATAATCCCCACTCCAACCCCCCTCCAAAAAGTTGTATGGTTTCAAACACAGTTGTTTCAGCAACAGATGGATTTTAAAGTTGTGGATATCACTTAGCTAACTTGCCTGCTCATGTGAACGTCCACTGTTTATGATTTATGTTCAGAAGGCAGGATTAAAATGGCTCCATTCGCGTCTGAATGAAAACGTAAATGCCATTTTCTATGAAAGTCAAGCACACACTCTAAATGGAGTTTCCCTTTGTTGAATTCTTTCCTTTAGTTCACTGCCAGAAACTACCTCTCTGAAGAAAAAAGGGTTCCAGAAAAACTGACAAATGGTTGTGCCAAAGTCCAAAACTTTCCAGAGTTCCAGGGAAGTGGCATTGTAATCTGTGACTGGTTTAATCGTACTCTGGTCTAATTAGCTAGCAACTGGCTTCAGAGTCAAAGTGACTCACCTCTCCATTGCAAATGAGCTGTGATGACCTTTCCTCAGACAGCCACTTGGGGGATTCCAATCAGACCAGTGAGCTTTCCCCTAAAGGACGCAGTCGTCCGGTTTGGGGTTCTTTAGAAAAGGTCTCACAGATGTTGAGCTTGTGTGAAGTTACAGCAGAGTGTACTTTAGGAAGGAGCAATACTGTATGAAGTCAGAGGTGGTCATATGCACTCAGTCACATGTGGTGTCTTTATATTGTCATTATTGTTTCACGCTGTAACACTTTTACTTCCGCTCAGTGTATTACAACTACTAATATTCATTAGTCATTTATAATTAGTCAGTAATCACTTTTGATGTGATGATTATTGATATGTCTTTTTTAATAACTCAGCTGTCCAAGTCTGAGAGTTCTAGTGAGAACTATAGGGTTAACCTTTCAGCTGATAGAACTGATCTGGATCGTCTCATCCTGTTTTCGCAATGTTCTTCCATGGTTAGGACCCCTACAGGTCCCTCAAAGAGCAGGTTTGATTACAGTGGTAGATCATTCTCAGCGCTGCAGTGACACTGACGTGATGGTTGTGGTGTGTTGGTGTGTGCTGCAACAACAACACCAGCTAATACTACCTCAATTATCTTCAACTATTTCCCCAGTCAGGTAGTTCCTCATGACCTGCAACTTGTGGGAAATTACTGCCCTCCAGTGGTCTACCAAAATCTGTCTAGTGCTAAGCCTATTGTTAATTGTTTATATGATTTGTTTATTATTCAGTATTTGCTCTTATTCAGGGACTAATTATATGTAATATTTGTATCTACAAAGGGTGGCCAATGTGTTTTACCTCTGCACACACACAGTATTTGACCCTCACCATCTAAAACACACACACACACATACAGAGAGAGAGAGAGAGTTTTTGGTTCTCAAAATTTAGTTTCTTAGCTATGTATTCTGCGTTTCTATTTTGTCAAAACCTATTGCCCTATTTTGACGCTATAGTGTAAGGCCATCTCAGAAGAATAGATGCTGTTACTGCAGCAAACGATGACTGACTAGCTATTCATATAAATATATATATATATAGTTTCCAAAGAAATCCTTTACAAACTTTGATGATGAATATGATGAGTATATTCTCAGAGAGCATGTCAATAGCAAACAAAGTGTCAGGTTCAGTTTTAATGGTGTGTATATGCTTACAGAATTACAGAGGGCATTTTGAAAGAGTGGGACCATCTGTGTACAAATGTGTGTACCTGTACATCACCGTAAAAGAGTTCTCTTTTAAGCCATTACATAATTGGTCAGTTTAATGAGCTGTTTCATATGATATAAAACAAGCACTAAACAATAAATAAATAAATAAATAAATAAACAAACAGTGTGATGAACTTAAACCTGAGGCAATGGACAAGTCCGACTGTTATTTCTTCTCCACCCCTGTATAAAGTCATTAGTGTGTTCGATATATTTTTGCTGTGGGTGACTTTTAATTGCACAAAGCCCTTGGCAACAAAAGCCTTTGATACAAAGACTGATGAGGAACAACAAGAGCTGAGCACAGTTGACTTGGGGCTGTCTGCGACTCCCATCTCTGCGGCTAATGAGGCTGAGAGGCAGCGCTGGATGTGAGGGGAGGTCAAAAAAGCTGGACCACGGGAGGAAAAAGAAGGGCGCCATCCCCACTAATGAACCCCCTGTGGATCCGAGACCCACTGAGGTTAACGAACATGCAAATCACAGCTCTCCAGTGTCACTGGCCTCACGTGCCAATTGATTGTAGCACGTTCTGTTCCCACTGTATGATCAAAAACTAGGTTAACATGGGCAGGTCTAGGACTGTGAAGAAGGTCATATGCAGAGGTGGACAGGAGTAAGTTACATTTACAGAAGCACAGGTTCTTAGGTAAACCTTTGATGGATTTTAATTTCCTGAAGGTTTTAAAATATATTTGATTCTAATGACGTATATTAGTAAGTAAACAAATCTCCTTTTTATCATTATTCATTCATTCATTTATTATCTGTAACCGCTTATCCAGTTCAGGGTCGCGGTGGGAATCATTGGCCACAAGGTGGGAGTACACCCTGGAGGGGGCCCCAGTCTTTCACAGGGCAACACAAACACATATATTCACTTACACCTACGGACACTTTTGAGTCACCAATCCACCTACCAACGTGTGTTTTTGGACTGTGGGAGGAAACCGGAGCACCCGGAGGAAACCCACGCAGACACAGAGAGAACACACCAACTCCTCACAGACAGTCACCCAGAGGAAACCCACACGGACACAGGGAGAACACACCAACTCCTCACAGGCAGTCACCCGGAGGAAACCCCCACAGACACAGGGAGAACACACCAACTCCTCACAGGACAGTCACCTGGAGGAAACCCACGCAGACACAGGGAGAACACACCAACTCCTCACAGACAGTCACCCAGAGGAAACCCCCACAGACACAGGGAGAACACACCAACTCCTCACAGACAGTCACCCAGAGGAAACCCCCACAGACACAGGGAGAACACACCAACTCCTCACAGACAGTCACCCAGAGGAAACCCACTCAGACACAGGGAGAACACACCAACTCCTCACAGACAGTCACCCAGAGGAAACCCCCACGGACACAGGGAGAACACACCAACTCCTCACAGACAGTCACCCAGAGGAAACCCACACGGACACAGGGAGAACACACCAACTCCTCACAGACAGTCACCCGGAGGAAACCCCCACAGACACAGGGAGAACACACCAACTCCTCACAGACAGTCACCCGGAGGAAACCCCCACAGACACAGGGAGAACACACCAACTCCTCACAGACAGTCACCCGGAGGAAACCCCCACAGACACAGGGAGAACACACCAACTCCTCACAGGACAGTCACCCGGAGGAAACCCACGCAGACACAGGGAGAACACACCACACTCCTCACAGACAGTCACCAGGAGCGGGAATCGAACCCACAACCTCCAGGCCCCTGGAGCTGTGTGACTGCGACACTACCTGCTGCACCACTGTGCTGCCCCTTTTTATTGCTATAATTTAGCTAATTGTAACTTATTGATTGTTTTTGTAGTAGATGTAAAGTCAGTGACAGCAGATTGTCTGTTGTTGCAAAGTTTGTGTTGGTACTTCTCTAGTCCTTTATCACTGGACACTGCACACAGGACAGTGTTGGCTGGACATTTAAGTTTTGTGGGCTATTCTCAGTCCAACAGTGACATAGAGATGTTTAAAATCTCTAGGTACACTGCTGTGTCTGATCCACTTGTACCAGTGCAACACACACTAACACACCACCACCACATCAGTCACTGCAGTGCTGAGAATGATTCACCACTGAAGTGCAGGGTGAAATAGGGATAAAATAAGTATGCAGAGAAACAGGTGGAAACCACTTATCCAGTTCAGTGTCACGGTTGTTCTGAGCCTACCAGGAATCACTGGGCGACGGTAGAAACACACCTTCAGGAGTCAATGATTCCCGAGACTGTGCGCAAAGCTGAGGTTATGTCCTCGTTCGCCACTGATGTGTGAAGAGAGTGGCTCTTCATTTCATATATGGCAGTGCAGTCAGATCTCTGATTAGGACAACTGGGTATCTATGAAGAGGTTTTGAAACCCTCTGGACCTTTGCTGTTCTTGCTCTGCTTAAGTTGTTCAGGTTCACATCCTCTGATCTGCCCAAGGCCAGCAAGCACAAGGCGTGACAAATCTCACCACCAGAGAGAGGCAGGGCTTAGTTTAATTTGGCTCATAAGGGGCATCATTTGTCTCTTCCCGTTTCAAACCTCTGGCCATTTTTGGACCACTGTCCAAATCCTTACTCTTTAAAAATAGAACAAAGGCTTACCTGTACTGATATAAAATCTGTCCTTGAAGGTAGTGTTTAACAAACTCATATGCAAAAGTTTAGCTATCTCTGGTCAAATTACACTATACAGACAAATATTTTGGAAAACTGCTCCTCCAGGATTTCCAGAAAATCAGGGGATCAGTAGGGAATTTGTCTTTCTTTGGCTGCAGTAACCACTACCATTCTCACTGGAAGGATTTACTGTGGATGAAGAAGGATTTCTGTGAAGATTTGGTGACATAAACATTAGTGAAATCAGGTACGAATATTTGATGACTAGTTCTAGATCACAATCTCCACATGAGCTAAAAGGTACTGGATGGTACCTCATCACTACAGAGAACACTGCTCCACAGCTCTGTGCTTTACTCTCTTCTCGCTGACACTTGGCATTGGGTGTGGTGATTCATATCTGCCCACTCCACAGTTTCTCATCCTATATACAGTTTTTCACTGGATTTATACAATCTTTATGCATGCAGTTTAACGATTGTTATAATAGTGTATACAGCAGCAGGTAGAGTTGCAGTCACACAGCTCCAGGGTCCTGGGGTTGTGGGTTTGAGCCCTGCTCCGGGTGAATGTCTGTGAGGAGTTTGGTGTGTTCTCCCCATTTCCACGTAGGTTTCCACACACTGGTAGGTGGATAGGTAACTTGGAAGGTGGTCCATAAGTGTGAGTGTGTGTACCTAGACACTGGAATGCTTTGCGTTGTAGTGCCGGTCCCTAAGCCCGGATAAATAGGCAGGGTTACATTAGGAAGGGCATCCAACGTAATAACTGACCTGCTAGATTGACGATGCGGATGATCCGCAGTGGTGACCTCAGACAGGAGCAGCCGAAAGAAGAAGAAGAAGAAGTCCATTTCCCCAGTCCACTCTCCCAATGCCACTCAGTGAGGGGGTCATGCACAAAATGGCTGTCCCTGTAACACCTCTCATGGCTCAAGCATGCAGCAATAATATAAATAACAATAATAAAGATATGACACATTCAGTACATGTAAATATGTCTCTCATGGCTAAAGAATGTGCTATGCTAACTCTGTTGAGGGTGGACATGAGCTCTAGGTGGTTTGGTACATGGCCTATAAGTGGGACCCAGGTGGGCCGCCTATATCATATAAATGAGGACAGCACAGTAACACTCTGTATTTGTAGCCCACAGGGGCCCATAGTGAGTTCTTGTTATTCAGAGAGATGTTGCGTTGCCTACATGGTTTGTATGGTTAACCCATCTTGATCTTATCACAGACCCTGGAGGGCATCCGTATATGAGACCTACATTTAAAATATGGACGAAACCAGCTGGTACTAACCTGGGTTGCCTATATGTGCCCCACATGGTTGTTATTACAGGACTATTTTTAGTGGACAACTATCAATTTCATGACAAACTGAATTAATTAAAAAACAGGGAGAAAATTTGTTCAAGGTTATAGTGAAAGGGGGATTCATTAACAAACATGTGACTGACAAAGAGAATACAAGCTCCTGTCCCCTAAGAGGAATCCAGTGCTGGCTATGCTAATGGTTTAATTAATACCACACATATCATTAGTCCATTGAGTATTCACACCATATCTGAAAATATTTATTACTGTGTAGTGAATGCTAATAGTGTTTGTCATCATTGAGATGCACAAAGGCACTACAAGGAGCAGCGTAGGAGTTGTTGCTTTCTTTGACTTTCACCTTGTTATTGGTGTTTGCACTTGTGAACCATTTTATGCTAATATAAGTAGCCTAAAATAATCCGGTCTTTAATATTTCCTGTTAATTTCGTATTAACTATTGATATATGTAAAGACTGCCACAAATATTGAGGATGCATTGGTTCTTGACTTCATAAAGCGAATGAGCTGAAATTCCCGTCATGAATTCACTCTTGCACCTGAACTCACTTCATGTGAACATTCGTTTCCATGTTAATTCTACTGACAGACAGCTTAGGGTTCTTAGCTTAAATAAGTCTCACCCTTTCACATTAACGTTTACTTTAAAAACCTTGTTTATTTCTAAGACACAAACACGCTTTCTGTGAAAAAAAAAACTCTTCTTGAGAAAAGGTTTTATCTGCCCCCTGCTGGTTTCCCATTCACACTACAACTATGTTGCTCATTTCCACAGACAAGCCAGTACAGTAGTAAAATTAAAACATAAAACCTTTCACATAAAAATCAGTTGTTGTTGTTTTTTTTTTAATTCAGACAAAAACTACATTGTGAAACACTAGGGTGTTTCCCAAAGCAGGACCCAAGACCATTCTGTCCAGGAGGAGAAGAGCAGAGACACTCCTATTTGACTCTCCTGAGCTTTAGGCTTATCTGTTTGATGGAGAAATCCTCCTATGGGAAATACCCACATTCTTCATAGCTCAGTCTAGTAGTGGATGCAGTGGTCCATGTTACAACAATCACAGCAGCAGCTCAGTCCCTGATAAATCACCCCACTTTTTCTTCAGTGTGTTGCCTTTGTACACATCTCTCACATTGGTGGCTTTTCAAATCAAGAAAAGGATAAGAGTATACACGCAAGTTTTTCAGGAAGTAAGGAAGTTCAGGAAGGTTTGTAGTCTTTAAATCTGTCATGAATTTATAATATATCATCTCTGTTGTGACAAAACCTTGTGTAACTTGATAGCCAATCAACCTACAAACATGTGTTTGGGACTTTGGGAAGAAACCAGAACAACTGGAATAAACCCACGCAGACACGACACACCAAACTGTTCACAGTGAGTTGTGGACTGAACACAGGACATTGGGGCTTTCTTACAGTGACACTACCTGAAGCAACAACATGCCACCCTTCAACATAATCAAAATTATGTCGCAGTCACACAGCTCCAGAGACCTGGAGGTTGTGGGTTCGATTCCCGCTCCGGGTGACTGTCTGTGAGCAGTTGGTGTGTTCTCCCTGTGTCCGCGTGGGTTTCCTCCGGGTGCTACGGTTTCCTCCCACAGTCCAAAAACACACATTTGTAGGTGGATTGGCAACTCAAAAGTGTCCATAGGTGTGAGTGTGTTGCCCTGTGAAGGACTGGCGCCCCCTCCAGGGTGTATTCCCGCCTTGCGCCCCATGATTCCAGGTAGGCTCTGGACCCACCACGACCCTGAACTCGATAAGTGGTTACAGATGATGGATGAATGGATGTTTTGCCTGAATGGATATAATCATACTATTTTGGTGAATGCAATAAAATGATTGTGTGTTAACTTCTGAACTTTATGGACCGGCTTCATTTCTTATTAAAAACACTTAATAACATTCCATCATTCACTGTTACAGAGCTGCTTTTTTTAAGTACATTATAACATAAAACCAAACCAGAAATACACATTTGTAACAACACTATTATGAGCTGCAAAGAATGTTTTCTTCCTGTCCCTTTGATCGTGGCAGATCCAGCACGTAAAGATTTAGTGACCGTCGCGGAGGAACTTGTTTTATTTTTTCTGTAGCGACCCCCGCACTGAAGCAGCTTTAGGGAAAGCTGAATTCGTTTGTGTGCTGTAAAAGAATGGCTATACTTTTACAGGTTTGCATAGTACCGATCCCTGTTTTCAAAATCCCTGTAGGCAAACTTGGCGTCCTTCTTGCTGTGGGGGATGCGGCCAAACGGCGTGTGGTCATTGAAGCAGCTGTCAAACACTTCGTCCACCACTTTCTCAGCTTCCTCTCTGCTCACCTTCCGCACGGCGAGGATGGAGCGCAGAGCACGGCCTCTCACACACTCCTGCAGGGGACATGGGGTCAGTCATGCACTAAAGCATGCATTGTTACAAGGGATTAAATGCAATATTTGAATATTTAAAAAGTTCAAATATTTTAAAAATCTCAAAGGAAATTCGGATGTACATTCATTCATGGATCACACCCTGGAGGGGGCGCCAGTTCATCGCAAGGCGACACATGCTCACACATTCAATTAGAATGTGTTGTAAGTAAATTATATTTTGCTTTACCAGAAGGCACTATAAATGATTTAAAACCAAGAAAATGAATGGAAAGAGATGACAATAAAACAAATTCAAATTTGACTGAAATACACATGCTTGGTGTATACATACGTTTTAATGTCCCTCCTCATATTCTACAACAGCACACATATCTTAAAGAGCAACACTAGATGTACTTTAGCCTCGACTCATATATAACCCATATATCAATAGTCTGGGTTAACATCCTCTGGTGATTGTTATGCAAATACTGCTTAATAGTATGTCTATTTGTGTTCACAGAATGGTTAAATATGTAGTTTCACTTTTATTGCACTGCTCCTTCTAGCTTCTAGTTATGCCCCAAGAACCCATGCCATGTCAAGAGACATGAACACTAAAATACGATTCACTTCCTGGTAGGGGCGGCACGGTAGCACAGCAGGTAGTGTCACACAGTGTCACGCAGTCACACAGCTCCAGGGACCTGGAGGTTGTAGGATCGATTCCTGCTATGGGTGACTGTCTGTGAGGAGTGTGGTGTGTTCTCCCTGTGTCTGCGTGGGTTTCCTCTGGGTGACTGTCTTGGTGTGTTCTCCCCGTGTCTGCGTGGGTTTCCTCCGGGTGACTGTCTGTGAGGAGTGTGGTGTGTTCTCTCTGTGTCTGCGGGGGTTTCCTCCGTGTGACTGTCTGTGAGGAGTGTGGTGTGTTCTCCCTGTGTCTGCGTGGGTCTCCTCCGTGTGACTGTCTGTGAGGAGTGTGGTGTGTTCTCCCTGTGTCTGCGTGGGTCTCCTCCGTGTGACTGTCTGTGAGGAGTGTGGTGTGTTCTCCCTGTGTCTGCGTGGGTCTCCTCCGTGTGACTGTCTGTGAGGAGTGTGGTGTGTTCCCACCTGTCCGCGTGGGTTTCCTCCGGGTGCTCCGGTTTCCTCCCACAGTCCAAAAACACATGTTGCTAGGTGGATTGGCGACTCAAAAGTGTCCGTGTGTGTGTGTGTGTGTGTGAATGTGTGAGTGTGTGTTGCCCTGTGAAGAACTGGCGCCCCCTCCAGGGTGTATTCCCACCTTGCGCCCAATGATTCCAGGTAGGCTCTGGACCCACCGCGACCCTGAACTGGATAAGGGTTACAGATAACAAATGAATGAACTTCCTGGTGAACGTTTCCCTCACAAGCAGAGCACTTTAAGGAAAGGATCTTGTCCTATTTTACAAAAGGTTTCAGTCTTTTTTAATCCGACTGGGAATCATCAGCTAATTTTACTTCAATTCCATGGTGAGAGGGTTTAGTCTCAGTGAGAGGTTGGGGCTGGTCAGAGTTGGAGGTAAAATATATTAAAGATTAACAGTATTCTTCCAGAACTCAGGTGCACAGTGATGAAATACACTTTTATACACTTTACCGTATTTGAAATCTCCTGGAAATAAAGGTTGTATTTCTTTATAGTTATTAATTTCAAGTTATATATATATATATATATATATAACTTCTGTACTTGACATGTAGACACTATACCTGGTGGTGCTCTTTGAGACCAAAATGAAACCTGGAGAGTTCGTTGGTGAAGGAGCAGTCTCCACTCAGGTTAGCGGCCCGAATCTTAAGTAAAGAAGACATATTCGATTAAAGTTCCACAGCAGCTTGACTTCCTCTATTATAGAAAACCAGAATGGAACAGACAAACCACGGTGAACATTAAATGATCAAACTGAACCCCCTCACCTCAGAACAGGCCAAATGCTTGAAGTTATTGAACCAGTCGACATGTGCACGACAGTGGTCAAAGGCATGAATGAGCTCATGAGTGACCACTCTGTTCATATGTGCTTGCTGGTGTATGTTGTTTTGACATAACACAATCTGCAAAAGATACGCAGAGTTAGGAAATCCCCTGGTAATTTTAGATGATGTTACAATATGAATAATGCATGAATAATATAAAGTCTGTTGAATTAAATGCATTAGTAACAGTTTAATGTAATAAATTATTAATGTAACACATTTATCTGTAGAATTATGAATGTTTTAAAATTGATCATGCAACACATTCAGAGTAATGCAGGCTGAAATCCATTTTTTTAAATCACTGATGTTCATAAGTGTTTACAAGAATGCTACAGGATGTGTGAAGAAGACACTTATAGACAATAGTTCATATCATTGTCCATATCACAGCATGTGAACTAAAAGCATACATTTTCTTTTTACCTGAGATGTCGCAGCATCAAAGCCACCACTGACAGTTCCATCACAGTCTTCACAGGAGAAATGCCTTTCTTTGGAGACTGCACTACGGAGGCAAACATCTAAATGTTATCAATGACAAAGCTCTCCAAGTCAGGAAGGTAAAAATATTGTACCACTGTCTGTGAGGAGTGTGGTGTGTTCTCCCTGTGTCCGCGTGGGTTTCCTCCGGGTGACTGTCTGTGAGGAGAGTGGTGTGTTCTCCCTGTGTCTGCGTGGGTTTCCTCCGGGTGACTGTCTGTGAGGAGTGTGGTGTGTTCTCCCTGTGTCTGCGTGGGTTTCCTCCGGGTGCTCCAGTTTCCTCCCACGGTTCAAAAACACACGTTGGTAGGTGGCTTGGCGACTCAAAAGTGTCCATAGGTGTGAGTGTGTGAGTGAATGTGTGTGTGTGTCTGTGTTGCCCTGTGAAGGACTGGCGCCCCCTCCAGGGTGTATTCCCGCCTTGTGCCCAATGATTCCAGGTAGGCTCTGGACCCACCACAACTTTGACTTGGATAAGCACTGACAGATAATGAATGAATGAATGTAAAAATACACACCAGCCAGAATTCTTCATGGCTCCAAGGAGAAGCTTTGCATATGGACCTTAAACAGTAAAGAAACAAAGTGACATGGTTTTAGACTGTGTTTTAGATCTAATGTGTTTTTACTTGGACATTATTTACATATCATTTTAACAATGTTAGACCTATTTGCATAACTGACATGATTAGAGAATGTTAATGACTGAACATTCTCTAATCTCTGCTAGGCACCACCTATGTCACCTTACCTGGAAATGAACACCTGGAAATGAACACTCAGACATGGAAAATCAGCCAATTTTGCTACTTCAAAAGGAGGACCAGTATATTTCTGAGAGTGATTCACATTCCCCTTATTATTCCCATTATTATGTACAACAACTTCCAGTGAGAAACTTAGACAATCATCTGTCTACTTGAATACATCAAGCATCTTGAGGACCCCTCTGGAACTTACAAAGCGTGTCAAAGGTCTGTATTCCTGGTAATGTACTCTTATATTCAATCATTGCTTGTTTTTCCTTCTTTGAAAGAAGGGATCACATTTATTTCCACTAATGCATTTTCAAAAAACAGAGGCCAAACTTTGTCTATTTAAATTCCACTCAAAAACGCCATTAAGTACAAGCTATCCAGTTTTTCAAGAGATATTGCTTTGATATAAGGTCATTATAAGATAATTCACTAAGTCAAACTAAATAAAAGACTAACATATCTATAAAAGTGATTAATACAATTATCTCCATGATAATTAAAATCTTTCATCTTTGAGAGACTCCTCCCTTTTGCTAAATCCTAAGATATTTGTGCCAATATTTTCTGCGAGACGAATGTTTATCTACATGGGTCTGAAAGGACGTGGAGCTGTCAAACAGCTGTTAAAGAGTAAAGGAAATAGGTAAAAAATATTTGTAATTTAACAAAATTACACCTAGACTCTAGTTGATAGTCTGTTTCCACGTTTGGAAAAATAAACATTGCCATTTAGTTCGTAACAACTATTTAATATTTGAAATTTAACATTGAATATTTGATAAATGAAATACAAATGTAAAAATGTAAACGTTCATACATTAAAATGTCGCATTGTTTTGAGACATTACACAGTAAAATTATGTCTGTTTATATTGCTATTCAGTATATTAACATTCTTCGTATTGACAATATTAGCTAGTACTGTTGTTTGCGAGAGAGAGAGAGAGAGAGAGAGAGAGAGAGAGACTGAAACTCACTGGTCTCCACGGCGAAGTGCAGCATAACCTGACATTTGTTGTGGAAAGTGAAGAGACTTTCTCCGATGGACCCCTTCTTGTATTTGGTCTTCTTTCTCTCAGGGAACAGGTTGTAGCCGTAGTCCTCATCTTGTTCTTTCGTTTGATCCATTAATCCATCTGCAGAGTGCACACACTGAACCCCTGTCTCTCCCTCTCCCTGTTTCTGTCTCAGAGTTTGGACTCAGAGGTCATCCCTCTCTCTTCTGATCATGTGCGAACGAGATAAAGGTTAGAGGGGATTCACGCCGAGCCACAGAGCCTTCACCGGAGAGCTTCAACTGGCCTCCATTTTAGAAAATTCCGTTGAGAAGGGGGCGGAGTCACAGAGTCCGGGATGAGCCAGAAATTCTGGCTTGTGAAAAAAATTCACATTTAGTGCAGTAACAGTGTTACCGTCTGTCTGAACTAATCTTAAACCCACTTCACTTTTGAAAATACACATCAGGACATACTCCACTCTATAGTGTCCTATGTTTATGGCCTGTCAGAATTCACTCGTTGGACACTGTCTGGAGAACACTGTAGTGCTGGCACAACGGCATGCTGTTTCTATCTAATCAAATTTGTCTAAATAAATAAACTTCTTAAGTATCAAACAGAAAAAAGTATTTGTGAAAAGCGTAAAATGTATAATTTGCAAAAAAAAAAAAGTGTAACTACGGGTGTATTACTAATTAGTTGCCTTTTGCTTACAATCCTCTCTGCTTGGTTCTCAATGAATTTGTTTTTTTGTTCCTTATATTTTTGATTGATATTTAAGAAGCCTTTGGTCACGAATATTTTATTTATTTTTGTCACAAATCTGATTTGTTTCAGAATAATCAGTTAGGATATGATATCGACTGCTAATTTCACTTGGGTTTTTTATTTTAATTAATTAATTTATTTATTTATTTATGTCTTCTTCTTCTCCTTCTTCTTCTTCTTCTTCTTCTTCTTATTATTATTATTATTACTATTATTATTATTAGTGCGTATAAAAAATACCACATGAACATTGTAACAGAGTAAAATTGCCTTCCGTTGCAGGGTATTTTTTAAATAAATTAATTAATCTATCTTCCAAAAATGAAAGATAATACTGAATCATTAGTGTCAGCCGTTAGGTTCCGTTAACTCACATTACCGTTCAGGTCTCTGTCTCGTCCGCCCCCTAGTGTTTGTCAGGGGTGAATGCTAATAATCTCGGACTTTTCACGAACATCTTTGCTTGTGCTGAAGCGCAAGGGCTGCTGGTAGATGGCTGTCATGGCGCTGAACACAAACAGAAGAGGCGCGTGAGAGCTAAACTGCTGGAAATTATTAACAGTTCCGGTAATTTGTTAAAAACCCTGATATCATGTCGTTGTTATTATCAGACTGTTTTTGGCTTGGATTTAGTCTGGTTATGATATGGTCTTCTCAGGGTCGACGCTTCCTTCTGTATATATGCTAAAGAAGTTTCTAGAACAATTGTAAATCCAGAGATTTACCAGAAACGGACTGAAATTCTGACTCGTTTCGATTTTAATTTGCATCTGTTTATATTTTATATTTAATAGAACAGAATGGCTGATACTGAATTTAAGAAGCTGAATAATCCTGTAACCATTTGTATTTATTATATTATTTACTCTTAGAGGTTATTTAAACAGTATCTAGTGTTTTTATTAATTTAGTAGGTTTCTACCTATTAAAAGTGTGTGTTTTCTAGTTTTACGGCCACAGGAACCTTAGTGTTGAGGTGTAGGAACAATTTTGTGGCTGCAGGCAGGAAGTGAGTGGTGGGCCCATGGGCAAGTCCACAAGCCCATATTGTGTATTCGACTCCCTTTTTAAAAGATTTTTAAGCCATATTTGTACTTTTTGTATAATTTCAGTTTAAGGAAAACACAACAGCATGTCAGGAGGTAACAAAGCTTTTGAAATGCAAATGCAGATGCGTCAGAATTCAGAAGATCTCCACAACTTCATGAAGGAGCTCGATAGCTGGGAAAAAGACATAAAACAGAAAGATGAACAACTCCGTGCAGGAAACCTTACCGAATCTGAGGTGCGTTGTTCAGTGTTCATTCTGTTGTCTGTTCTTCACAATTGAAAGTTTTTTCTAAAGGCTCTTTTTTATCTCATAGAAAACTCTCCCTCCTGTGAGAAACAAGGACTACAAAAAGAAGCGAAGGGTTAGAAGCAAAAACTGTGACAAGAACAACCATGAGGTGCGGAAGCCTGCAGAGAGAATAAAGTCTCACGATTATCAGTCCTGGGACAAGTTTGATGTGGTAAACTTCTTTTTTTTTTGCACTCCCTTAACTTGCATCTGAGAAGTATTAGGAGTGTGGTGTGTTCTCCCTGTGTCTGCGTGGGTTTCCTCCGGGTGACTGTCTGTGAGGAGTGTGGTGTGTTCTCCCTGTGTCTGCGTGGGTTTCCTCCGGGTGACTGTCTGTGAGGAGTGTGGTGTGTTCTCCCTGTGTCTGCGTGGGTTTCCTCCGGGTGACTGTCTGTGAGGAGTGTGGTGTGTTCTCCCTGTGTCTGCGTGGCTTTCCTCCGGGTGACTGTCTGTGAGGAGTGTGGTGTTTTCTCCCTGTGTCTGCGTGGGTTTCCTCCGGGTTCTCCGGTTTCCTCCCACAGTCCAAAAACACACGTTGGTAGGTGGATTGGCGACTCAAAAGTGTCCATATGTGTGAGTGAATGTGTGTGTGTCTGTGTTGCCCTGTGAAGGACTGGCGCCCCCTCCAGGGTGTATTCCCGCCTTGCGCCCAATGATTCCAGGTAGGCTCTGGACCCACCGCGACCCTGAACTGGATAAGCGCTTACAGATAATGAATGAACTTTATGATCATTATCTTTGTCAACCTACAGGAGACGGCCTTAGAGACGCTGGACAAAGAAGACAGCCCGGAATCGAATGACTCTGAGTCAGAAGAGGTGCAGGTGGACAGGGACCTTGCCTTGAGAGAGAAGGAGAAAGTAAGATGATTTGTGTGGACTTTTAAATGTCTTATAAAATTCATTCAGATCATTGTACATTTTTTTACATACATACACTAGGCTTTCATAAGCAGCTGATAACCAGACAATGTATATCTGGACCTCTTTCAAAGCCAAAATGGATAGAGCTTGTAATTGACATTAACCCATTCTGCTCCAAACCACTAGTGTTTGTTTTTGTACTATGAACCATATTTTATAGCATGTTTCCTCATATTTCAGGGTAACCAGTTCTTCAAAGATGGCAAATTTGATGACGCTATTGAGTGCTATACCATAGGAATGAGTGCTGATCCATACAACCCCATTCTGCCCACAAACCGAGCAGCATGCTTCTGCAGACTTAAGAAGTAAAACCCATTCCAAATTGATCTACACATCATACTTGATTTGTTGTGGTTGTAGATTTTTCCTGCATTTATTTGTCTCAGTCAGTTGTACTGCGCTGTGTGTTTTAGGTATGCTGTAGCAGAGTCTGACTGTAACCTGGCCATAGCACTGGACAGGAAGTACATTAAAGCCTACAGCCGAAGAGGGGCCGCACGTTTTGCTCTTAAGAACCATCAAGGTGCACTAGAAGGTAAAGGGTTTGAGCTCAAAATAATGAACATAAAACTGAACCATGCCATTTTAATTGGACTTTTTTCTCACTCATCCCATTTCTTTGTCTTCCTTTCTTCTTTCTACAAGATTATGAAATGGTTCTGAAGTTGGATCCTGAAAACCTAGAAGCCCAGAATGAGATAAAGAAGCTGAACCAGGTTGGTAAAACCCACTGCTTCTTTTTTTTTGTGTGTTATCAAAGGTTTAGGAGTTGGTATTATCCTCTTCTGTGTTGCTCTCTCTAGATTTTAGCATCACAAAAGCAGACAGACGTTAAGGAAGAGACGACTCTTCCAGAAGTCGCACCTGTTGAGGCAGATAAACAGATGGAGGAGGAACAGCAGCGGAGGCAGGAGGAACAACGTCGAAAACAGGAGGCAGTGGTACAGAAAGACAGGGTAAGTGCTTGTTTGGTTTTCCCTGACAAAGTGCCTGTCAGCCTTTTTTCTACCTGATGGTTAATGGCCAAATTGAAGAACCACTCATTCATATTCCCATTATTGATGCAGTTTAAAATAGCATGGGTAAAGCTAATCAAGGTGAAAAGCATAGATAGATAGATAAATACTTTATTGATACCTGAGGGAAATTCAAGGCATTCATTAGCTGTTCCACATACAAGAGAAATATATAAATATAAGATAAGGGCAACAAAAATAGAAATATAAAACTGACTATACAAACAAAACAAAAATACAAATAGCAGTTAGGTTTGGTAATAATATGTAGCTTGGATTTTCTGTCTCATACTAGTGGGTCACTTTTTTACTGGCCATTTTTTTAATTGCTTTATGTTGTATGCCTAAAATGCTCTTGGTTCGGGGTTTCAAGGCTTGGATTAAACTGCCATTTGAGTGGCATTTTTTCCCTTTTCAGCAGAACACACACAATTCTACACAGATATCAAAAATAACTTACAATTCTTGTTCCAATTCCCGTGATCATATTTGTTGCTGGATGTTCTTGTAGGGTAATGCTTATTTCAAAGAGGGAAAATATGAGGCAGCTGTGGAATGCTACACTAAAGGAATGGAGGCGGACACTACAAACGCTCTGCTTACTGCTAACAGAGCCATGGCTTACCTCAAACTTGAGAGGTATGCTTTAGTCTCGTTTTGGCTATTCAGCATTTAAACTGTTTTTTTTTTTTTTTGTTGTTGTTTGTTTTATGTTGGACAAGTACAAGCTTTTAGGGGCGGCATGGTGGTGTTTCTGTCACACAGCTCCAGGGACCCGGGGTTATGGGTTCAAGTCCCACTCCAGGTGACTGTCTGTGAGGAGTTTGGTGTGTTCTCCCTGTGTCTGCGTGGGTTTTATCGGGGAATATTTATATTACGATGAAACACAGGTTATAATACAACACAATATCATTATGTTTGTTTGTTATTGTACATATAAGCAGTTTTACCTGTATTACCAGGTAATAGTTATGCGCTAAGGGTCTCTTATCCATAAAATGTAACCCACAAAGTGTTTTTAAAAGCAATGTGCCCAGTCTGAGTGTTTTCTGATGTGTGTTGTGGACGTTGTGCAGGTTTGCTGAGGCGGAGGAGGACTGCACAAAAGCTATTGCTCTGGACAGCACCTACCTGAAAGCATTCGCCAGGCGTGGCACAGCCAGAGCAGCTCTGGGCAGGTTTTCTGAGGCCAAGGAAGGTCGGTTATCTGTCTTTAATATTTCTATGTACATCACCCTGTCAATATCCTAATCAGATAAAAAACAATTTCAGGAGTATATTATAGTATTTGGATAATAGGACAATTATAACAAAGGTGAACAATTTTAATATCAGTTATTTGAAAAAATAATCAATTTTTCTGGAAAATCCTTCAGTTCTTGCAATTTGTACAAAAACGAAAGTGTTAGTGATTCGGTGGAAATGTATATGATGTGCTGCTGTAGTTCATGCAATATTTGACATGAAACATGACTTTTTATTTTTATTTTTTTATGCAAAGATTTTGAGCAGGTTCTGAGGCTCGAACCTGGAAACAAACAAGCGATGAACGAACTGAAAAAGCTGAACTTGGTAACCTTTCGGAATTTTATAATCCCTATTCTTTTGTTATAGCTGTACTGTAGGAAGGCCCCACCCTGGCAAAAAACTTCTAGAAGGAGGTCCTCGGGTTACGTCAGTCCCGAGTTACGATGTTTCACGGTTACGACACATCTCCCATTTACCGTATAAAACCTTGTTTTGACTTAAGTGGTTTTGCGTCTTAACGTCGGAACGCGAACTTCGTGTTTGGTGTGCGCGGCGGAAGAATACACGGTTACACAGCTCGGTACGGAGGAGGACGGCGTCCACCCAGTCGCATTGTATGCCATTTTAGCTTGCTGCTACGTGCTTATATTATGTTATTTACGTACAGTATGTTCCGACTTATACAGAAAATCAGTTTATGACGCGACGTAGGAACGGATCACCGTCGTAAGTCGAGGACCTCCTGTATTTAACCATTACATTAAGCCACTCTGAATAACATTCTTCAAAACACAGGTTCTGAATTGTGTAGAAAATATTTAAGAATCAGTGAAATTCCCCTTAGAAGATCAGTGCATTTAATACAGACACAGTGCAAACTTCATGTTTGGACTAACAATCATTGACAGATTAACGGTATTAAAATGCCTGCACTTAATGTCATTGTTGTTGTGATTGAGTATTATTTCAATCTCTTAGATTCCTTTAAATATTTGTGAACAATATTCATATAATTCTAATACATCTACAGCTGTCTACAATGTAATATCCCATTTAATGCGTGGTCTGGTTGTGTTTTTTTTTCTTCAGGAGTCAGCACCTAGTGGCCTTCAGCAAGTAGATGGCACTCAGAGAAGAGCAGTTCAACCTGTTAACAAACCCGAGCATCTCAGATCTATTGTAAGTCAGTGCCACATAACCATCCATTACACCCTTAACTCAGTTGTGTAGCTGAATTTTCTCCAAGTCCCTCATGGAAGTGGTCTATGGTTAAACTATATGAGGGAAATGCATCTAAGTGCAATTTTAAACACTAATATTCTGACTGCTTTGAATCCAAATTGTTACTCACTCACTCACATTTTAACAAAACGCTCCACAAATTAAAATGAACCCTCCAAGGTTATTTTACAACCTTGATTACTGAGGGGGCGGCACGGTGGTGCAGCAGGTAGTGTCGCAGTCACACAGCTCCGGGTTCGATTCCAGCTCCGGGTGACTGTCTGTGAGGAGTGTGCTGTGTTCTCCCTGTGTCCGCGTGGGTTTCCTCCGGGTGCTCCGGTTTCCTCCCACAGTCAAAAACACATGTTGGTAGGTGGATTGGCGACTCAAAAGTGTCCGTAGGTGTGAGTGAATGTGTGTGTGTGTGTCTGTGTTGCCCTGTGAAGGACTGGCGCCCCCTCCAGGGTGTATTCCCACCTTGCGCCCAATGACTCCAGGTAGGCTCTGGACCCACCACTACCCTGAACTGGATAAACGCTTACCGAGAATGAATGAATGAATGTTTACTGAGGATTGTCGTAAGTGAAATGGAACAGTTTTAACTGGAATCTTTCTGATCAAGCCTAAAGCCTAACTTCACCTAAATCTGTTTAATATCTGAAATATGCTCTAGAATACGCATTTTCACATGTTTGGTATATGACTTAAATCTAAACCTGTCCTTTTTCTACTTTGGTGTTGTAGAAGCCAATGAAGAGAATAGAAATAGAGGAAGTTGGAGGAGAGCTCACACCTTTAATGGAACTTCAGAGACCCACTGTAAGTGCCTCACAGCCTGTGCCCAGCATCTCAACTTCTTTCTCAGAGAGAGCCCAGAGAGAGGATGGAGCTTCTTCACTCGTATCTTCCCCCTCTGCCAAGATTCAGAAGATTGAAGAGCTTTCAGACTCTCCTTCACAACTGCTAGACAAGTAATTGCCTAGTCCATTTTTATCCTTCTTCTAAAGGCAAACAAAATGGTCATTTGTAGCTTTTATTTTAAATGTGGGACATAATCCTGTGTGGTCACATGCGAAAGATTGGAAGCCAGGGGGTGTTTAGATATTTGCATGACTGAATATGTATTTCTCATATATTGAAATTTTACATATATATTGCCAGAGAGCCATTATCTGATGCACCAGATATTACAAACTGATTGCTGTTCATTACTTTTCTGCATGTTTTAAATGACATTGATTTCAAATCTGGATTTCAGATATCCAGGCTAGGTGGGGTTTTTTGTCTAGAAAACCATCACACCTCCTCCTTGTGGCTAAGTAAATTGAGAACTGTGTTGCTTACTGAATTTCAGAGGTCCTGAAGGGGAATCTGTTGGAGAACAGAAATCATTACACAAAGCAGGAAAATGCACAGGGAGCTTGGAGCAAACTTCATTCTCCTTCTCCTCGCCTGTCCAACCTGAAGTTATTCCTCCACCTCCTACAAACAGCTTTCAGCTGGAGGCAGACCTAAGGAAGATTGGTGACCACATGGAAATCAGCTACAAATATCTAAAAGTGGGTGTTGTCTGTATCTGTTCAGTTTAATTGATGGTGGTTGATTGCATCATTCTGAGTCGCCTCAAATTTTTGTCAGTGATTCTTGTCAAATATGGTGATGCTTTCTTGTTAATTTTCAGCAAATTCAGCCAGAAGCATATGAAAAAATCTTCCAAAACTCTTTGGAGCCTGAAATTCTTCACAAGATTTTGAAAGTACTTCAGGACTTTTACATTAAGTAAGTGTGATATGTATCTGAATTACAGTCCAGACTCTCACGGAAGAATACTGATGTCTTGCATATGCACTGTTTCAAAGTTTGAAGACACTTGCTTGTCTTCTGAAACTGAGGATATTAATAGGGACTTTGTCCACTTTTGCCTAACCCTCAGCGTTGAAACACTATCTAATAGGATTTGATGGTATTCAGTCAAAAGGACAGAGCTTTATCGCTCCAGAAAACCCAGTTCCAATGTTTTATACCGCTTTTAGCCAGTGCTCAGCATTGTGTATTGAGCTTATGTTCTAAGTACTAAGTAACTAACTATTTGATGATGTATCGAGACTTTTGGACATAAGGCATTTGTATGAATACATTTCTGTATGTAGTGTTTTTGCACCGAGGGAGGACACATGTTGGTAGGTGGATTGGCTACTCAAGTGTCCATAGGTGTTGCCCTGTAATGGACTGGTGCCCCCTTTAGATGTGCTCCTGCCTTACGCCCAGTGATTCCAGTTAGGCTCTGGACCCACTGTGACAGTGAATAAATGAATGAATATAAAAAATATATATATATATATATATATATATATATATATTAATATTCTTTCATTCATTCATTAATTCACTGTCACAGTGGGTCCAGAGATATATATATTTGTCTAATGTCTTTGGTCTTTGTTTCTTCTTCAAATTTGCCATGGTCTTCAGAAATGAGGAGCCGTCTGTCATCTTGGAAGTCCTAAGAAGCTTGTCGAAAGTGAGAAGGTTTGACATGGCCGTCATGTTTATGTCATCTGCTGAAAAGAAAAGTATGTTCTCTTTGTATTCATTATTTTTAATATGGTGTCCATGGTTTGTTCATTCTAAAAAATATTAAATTATTTAGGTACTTTGTTAGACAAGAGTTTGCTTAACTTAGCCTTTGTAGATGTTTCTAACTTCACATTAGTATCATTCTTCGAACAACTTCAGTGTTTCAGGTGGGAAAAAAAGCTAATTTATTAAAACTCAACTAACAAACTCTTCAACTAACATTTCTTATGAAATGAAGAGTATTAATGAAGGGTTTATTACCTTTTCTGTCCTCGCAATGAATAGGCTTTATTCAAAACTGGACAGCTAGCTAACAGTGTAAAGTGTCCTCAAATAAAACTAATACATAACATTGTTTGATTATTTCATAAAGATCCAAAAATTACTGTAAAACTGGAGCTAAACACAAGAAAAAATCAAAACCGGGACAATAATTCTTGCGAGGTCCAAGCTACATGGTAAAACAGGTTAGCTCACATGCTATAGCTATGCTAGTTAATAATTTAAGGGATTTTTAAGCGTAGTTTGCAGCAAAACAACTATACAATATATAGGTGTAGTTAATAATAAAACAAAAACAAAAAGCTACTATTTTTAAATAACCAGGAGGGGGCACTGCTGTACACACATCTATTCATCTTGCACCTAGAGGGCAGAATATCACCTGTTGCTAATGTAACAGCATCTACTCTGTTGAGGAGGTTAGGTTCTGTATAATCTCTTTTACCATTTGATTGTATTTAACCCCAGCAATGATTTTTCTCAGAATCTGATGGTGTCCACGTGTTACTCCAGTTACTCACATGTAGTGGTTGGAGCTGGATTAGTCAGAGCATGGTGACAATAGACCCACACGCAGCTGCTCCAGAGTCTCACATTCTGTTGATCAATGCTATATTAACAATGGGTGCACCTTAAGTCTGTTGAATTAACTCATTTTAAGGCGTGTCTACAAATATGCCAACTATGTTATCAGTCCACATCAATGGCAAATTAACTTGCCTCGCACTGAGAATCACAAGTTAAAGGAACAGTCATTTTTTCGTTATTCTTCATGCTATGGAATGGTTATTATACTGACACGTGACCTGGATGCGTCTGAGATGCTGTACCTGAACATGGACACCCCAATGTAGCAATATGTTTAATCTCTTGTGAGGTGCAATTTGGACAAAAATACTATAAACCAATTTACTGACTGCTTGAAGAAGGTAGTCATAACTCAGAATATATACAAATCCCATTTCCAAAATAGTTGGGACAGTGAGCAAAATGTAAATAAAACCAATATTTTTTAAGTTAAAACTGGGAAATAGTAATGATTCTATTTATTATTATTATTATAATTATTATTATTTGATGTCAGCAATAATACAATTGGAACAGAGGTATTATTACCACTGTGTTGCATCACCACTATGTTTAACAACAGACACATTTTGGAACCGAGGAGATCAGTCGCTGTAGTTTTAAAGTAAAAATATTTTTTAAGGCTTGCTTGTTATAGACTTTCAGCTGCTCAACAGCTCAGAGACTGTTCATTGCCTGTAACCGCTTATCCAGTTCAGGGTCGCGGTGTTTCTCTGTTACAGTGTTATTCATTTCATAATGCACCAAATGTATACAGTGGGTGACAGGTCTGGACTTGTTTAACACCCTGAGTCTTTTATTATAGCACCAAGCTAATGTAATACATGCAGAATGTGGATTTCATCCTGAAATAGAAAAAAAACGGTCTGGATGGCAGCATGCCTTCAAATTAATGCACACCATCAATAATGAGCTGTGTGTTTACAAAAAACAGAACAGATCATCCCTCTCCAGTTTAACCCAGCATGCGGCACGGTGGTGCAGCAGGTAGTGCCACACAGCTCCAGGATCCTGAGGTTGTGGGTTCAAGTCCCAATTCTGGTAACTGTCTGTGAGGAGTTTGGTGTGTTCAACCCGTGGGTTTCCTCCGGGTGCTCCAGTTTGTTCCAGTCCATAGGTGTGTGTGTCACCCTGTGAAGGACTGGCGCCCCCTCCAGGGTGTATTCCAGGTAGGCATGAATGAATGAACTTTAACCCAGAGGACATGGCGTCCATGATTTCCCAAAAAATAATTTCTACTCGGGCAGGTAGTGTCGCAGTCACACTGATCCAGGGATTGTGGGTTAGATTCCCGCTCTGGGTGACTGTCTGTGAGGAGTTGGTGTGTTCTCCCCTTCTCTGCGTGGGTTTCCTCCGGGTGCTCCCACAGTCCAAAACACACGTTGGTAGGTGGATTGGCGACTCAAAAGTGAATGTGTGTGTGTTGCCTGGCGGAGGAGGACTCCAGGGTGTATTCCCACCTTGCGCCCAATGATTCCAGGTAGGCTCTGGACCCACCGCGACTCTGAACTGGATAAGGGTTACAGCTAATGAATGAATGAATTTCTGTTTGATTTGTCGGACCACAGGACACTTTTCCACTTCGCCTCAGGGCATTTTATATGAGATCGAGCCAGAGACAGTGGCGGTGATTATGGATCCTGTTTGTATGGTTTCTTCTGTGCATTTGTGTTTTAATTATCATTTTATGCCTCTCCTTTTGGAATGTGTCAAAAATAAATAGGGCATACAATTTCCAAAAACAATAGTTTGTCAGTTTCAACATTTGATACTGTCTTTGTGCTATTTTAAAATCTTTATTTAGATTATACACACTGTTCTAACTTCTATGGAAATGGGATTTGAATTTTCTTAATGTGCATTTTATCTTCTTATGAGCTCCATTGTACTGCATTGAGTATATAATTTGTTAGAGGAGACAGGATAATGAATCTTCCTTTTCTTTCAGTATTACAGGAGCTATTTATGTGTATTTCACATGCTGCATTAGAGGATGACTCAGTACGAGGTCTAAAGAAGAAATATGGATTATGATCTGTCTCCAGGACATCTGGACTCTCCTTTATACCTCCGGTCAGTTAATTAAAACTTTAAATGCTGTTCCCAAACATACACACTGTCTTCAGTTCAAGACCTCATATCGCCAAGATAGTGTTGGGTTAGTGACATTGAAGCGGTGCTTTACATCAAATCAAAAGGATGCAGAAGCAAGTTGTTCTTTACTTAGATTTAATTACACAATGTGTTAAGGAAACATTTGAAAAGATTGTACAGTGATTAAATATGCACAGTATCTGAAAATGTCTTCTTGTTATTAAAAATGTACCATTTAAAAAAAATTACACAAGTGTGGAATCAAATTTGCACAAGAAAAACATCCAGAATAAACAATGCAGTATTTCTTAAATCAAGGCCTACATCCTAAAACAACCTTGTTTCATTTGTTTTTTAATGTACTGTCAATTATTGGGACATATTTTAAGCAGTTCAAGGCATTTCTTAATTCTTATTTGTCTTAAGTGGTGCAATTTATTCTTATATTTCCCTATTTTTAAAATATTATTGTTGTCATTGTAAAGAGAAAGCGTAGGTCCAACCCTGCAAGAAGTTACTTTAATGCACATGTACCATTCTCGTTGTCTCTTTTAGAACTGTGCAGCCTCTTATTTCAGAGAGAAACTAAACTAAATGCCAAAATAAGCAGCTAAGCTATTGCTCCAAAGCTGCTATCTTGAATCTTACATACATATACATAGTTTTTGTCAAATACGGAAGTACACCTGTCTGGTTTTACAGTGAGAAGTTGTGGTAGGGTTGAAATAGATTTGCTGTAAGTCCAGGTTTACATTCATTTATTTTTTTACACCCTGGAATAGCTTTAATTTAGAGGATCCTGTGACATCTGAATTTAAAACTTGATCAAGTATAAATTTGAAAATGTATGAGAATATCATTCACGTAAACACATAAATTATTTATATATTCAAAAGTCAGTTTTCTTACAGACAAAACACAGACATTTTCTTATGAAATCAGTTCTTTATGATATTAAAAACATCCCAAACGAAATGCAATTGGACTGCCCTTGTAGAAGATCAACATATTGTACGAGGGAATGGCATATCACAGTAAGGACAGTGATTAAAAACTAGAACTTATTGTAGAAATTTAATATGTATTAAACCATAATACCTTCTACGTGATCATAATGGAAGTACTAATAGAAAAGCTGACATAACGCATGCAAATAGTAGTTTTCGTAGAAGCTCCACTCTCTCGGAGGAGGACTTGCCACTGACTCCTGTAAAGGAAAACTGCAAGAGTAAACTATACACTTTAACAAATAAGTAAACAGACTATTTGTTTTTAAAAACACAAGACGAGGCAGTTAATCACAACGAAAAACCAGAAAGCATCTTACAAATTTCAGAGAAGTGTGATCTTGTGGAGACATTTAGGCTAATTTAGTGCATGACAAGAGTTCCACAAGTTGCTTAGCATATAAAATATATCCATTAAATTACTATTTTCTAAACCACCAATCATAGTCTACTCTAGTCCTTTAATATTCTAATTGAAACCCTAACCAACCATAGTAACATGCAACATCATCTGCTGGAAAACATGGGCACTTACCTGCAACATTCAACTTTCGTACTGCCGCAGCAAACAATCCAGAAACGGTGTTTGTAGCCTGGCACACAACTGTTATATCAGAGGCCCTCGAAGATGGCTTCATACTCATTTCATTTCCAGAGCTTTTAACTACCCCATCAATAATCCAGCTATAGGTACAGGAGGGCTTGCAGGTAGCATTGCACAGGAACTGCTGAGTCTCACCTGGAGTTAGAAATTGTGGGCCACTCATAGAGACATTTACTGGCCCTACTGCAAAGAAAAACGATAGTTAATACTCTTACAAAATTCTGGGTTATTGTATTGATTCTCACAGAATTAATTGTCTGTTGCCATACCCAAAATCATGAATGTTTTAGAGATGCTGGATGATGCTCCTGTGGTGGGGTTCCTGGCTGTACATATCACTGTTTGGGGGCTCCCCCACTGACTCAAGGTAAAGGCGAGCTCATTGCCCTGGCCACTACCCTGGCCTTCAATTCCTATTGTGTAATTGCATTCGGGGGAACACTGAGCGGCGCAAATAAAGCTACAGGGCACTCCCACTGTGACTGCTTTCGGACCGATAATGGAAAGTTGCAATGGTCCAACTGAAACAGAAAGATAAGATGGTAATTATGTCTGTGAAAGTGACAATGCAACAGTGTGTAATAACAAGCTATTCACATGCTTCTGATAAGATTAAATATTAATTTTTGATATTAAACATTACATTTTAAAAGTCCTGTGGCCACTAAAGGACTAGGAGTGGTTCCCAAACTTTTTGTCTGCCATTATGTAGATAAGAATATTAATTTAAGCCTCCCAGCTCTAGCTCTCTCTCTCACACAAACCTGCTTCCAAACGAAATTTATTTGAAACATTGTAAAGAACAAGGTGTAAGGGGGCTAACAAAGAACACAGAACAACAGAGGGCCCTCACTCAAATTCTAGACCTACAAAGTGCTCTTTTGGAGTTCAATGGTGCATGCTACAATGTCAGAAATTATATTTTTAGCATAAATTGGGAGTCATTAGTGTAAATTACATGTCAAGTATGTGCCTGGCTTAAAGCGTTTGTCGTTAAACTGTCCTTATAAGAAATGAATTCAGATTCATGCTGAGCCCACTGTGCACAAAAATGTTTAATTGCTCACACAATCACGAGAGAAGTATGAAACACAATGGGATGCTGTGGAGCAGGTGCACATTAGCAAAATGGTCATTATGTTTTAAGCCAAGAGCTAGAGGGATGCAACACCCACAGCATTGAGATGTGAAGCATAGATCTGTGTTTTCTGGAATGATGGAGCCCATCCAGTTTGTACGTTTGAGATTAACTTAAAGTGGTGTTTGTGGTTCAGAATGAATCATACATCAACTGACCTCAGTAATATTCTTGTTGCTGAATGCCATTCAATTCTCGATGAAGTTAACAAGCACAGAAACTATTCCAGTGTTAGTTTAGTAATAGATCCAGTAACACTGAAGATGCCAGATGTTTGTGTTCATATATTTACACTCAGTACAAAATGTCAATTTTCATTTGTTTTACCTATAACCATAGGCTTTTATGGAGTATTTATGTGAGTACAAATTATCTTGTAATTTGTTTTATTTTATTAGGCTAATAAATTAGTGTTCCTATGCTTTATATTCTGCATTGTACACACTTGATTTATTGAAATCTTTTCAACAATAGGGCGACATGGTGGCACAGCAGGGACCTGGAGGTTGTGGGTTCGATTCCCGCTTCGGGTGACTGTCTGTGAGGAGTTTGGTGTGTTCTCTCTGTCTGCGTGGGTTTCCTCTGGGTGACTGTCTGTGAAGAGTGTGGTGTTTTCTCCCTGTGTCTGCATGGGTTTCCTCCCACAGTCCAAAAACACACGTTGGTAGGTAGATTGGTGACTCAAAAGTGTCCGTAGGTGTGAGTGTGTGATTGAATGTGTGTGTTGCCCTGTGAAGGACTGGCGCCCCCTCCAGGGTGTATTCCCGCCTTGCGCCCAATGGTTCCAGGTAGGCTTTGCGACCCTGAATTGGATAAGCGCTTACAGATAATGAATGAATGAATGAATGAATGTTCAACAATACCCCAGCTACATCATCCTGGTTTCTTGGAATGTTCATATGTGATTTCTTTCTCAGCCCATGCAGAGAACTAAGTGTAACATATCAATGATCAAGCAACTAATAATGACAAATGGCTTATTTGATTATACCCACTCAAAATGTTACACCCACATTTAGACTGAAATTACTTGTAGACACAAGTCTAATTCATCCATATATCATTACATTAAAAGCTTTCTTATCAGGGTACATATGTTTACTTGATAAATTAGTTCCCATGATAAGTAAAAGGTAAGGAAAAATAAATGCTGCACCCTCTTAATCCCACGGTGTGTGTCTATTGTTGTACTCACTGGGTTTTTGAGTAGACTTGGAGAACAAGAAGTCATTTCCTGTCTCTTCTGTTCCATGCCGTGATAAAAAAAAAAAAAAGACATTCAATTATTTGGATGAACTGTATATAATGCGGAAAGGACTTGCATATAAGTCATGTATATCTATGTACACGTCCCATTTCAAGAAAAGAGTTTGAGGGTCAATATATTTAACTGAAAAAAGTACAAAAAGATTTCTAGTGTTTTTAAATGAATAACTTGATTGTATTTCATAAATATATAATCACATGTGTGTTGCAAGCATCAAAATTCTACAATAGCTGGGACAGAGTCATGTTTACCACTGTGCTACATCAACTTTTCTTTTAATTACACTGTTTAATCATCTGGGAAATGAGGATACTACTGTAACAATTTTGCAAGTGGACGTATCCCCAATCTGATACAGACTGATAAAAGATTCCATCCTGATTCAATCAGAATATGCAGATTTTTATAAGGTTTTCTGTGGTGATCCAAATGGAAAAGCTGCGGTGTTGCATATTATTCTAAAGTGTTAGACAGCCATTCAGTGATATATTCAGCAAAAATGCCTCTATTAAATGGGTTAAATGAGCCACAGAACATTACAGGATGAATCTTCAATCCAAATTTTTTTTTATTCAACCTGTAATCAAACAAGAATACAAAAAATATCAGTGTGAACACAGACATACTGTCACTCATAATAAAAATAAAAAAGGAAACAGCTATCAGTTTTTTTTATATGGCAGTACAATATCCTATATTTTGTGTTTGAAACAAAGTAATTTTTAGACTGGAATATTAAACATTTTTGAATATAGAAGAAACAATTAGTGATATGCAATGTGTAGTAAATATTCAAAGTAAAAAAAAAACTACTGAAGTGATGTTTTGTGTGTGTGTTTGTTTTGAATCGTGACATGGGAGATTTAGTCCTGCTGCTTAGAGTTGAATTTTGCGATGAGCATCATTTTTAATGTTGTTTTCAGTCAGGCTCCTGTACTGTGTAAACAGCATAGTGTAATGTGAGAAATGTCTCTCAGCATCCACTGAGGTAGTCGAAAGATGGAGGCATAAAGCTGCCAATGGGGCAAGAGTGGGCATTCTGTCCTCCCTGGCAGCCCAGCACTCCACAGGACCAACGTCTGCAGCATCACTTCATGTCGATGTGAATGTAGCAGTGCCATTCCTCAGCTGACACTTGGCTAAGGGAAGGCATGGCTTGGACATCATCCTGAATGTTGTTTTTTTAGACCAGCCACCTTGGATGGATCAAACACAGGAAGGGCTTTGAAGAGCTCCAAGCCAGGGTGCTTCTCCATCACACCCTGAAGCCTTGCAGAGCAGTCAGCCATGACTTCTTGGAAGAGTTTGCAGCATGTTACCTGCTCCTCCTCAGGCAGCATCCTCAGCTGTTCTCTGGTCCTGGGACGCCAGTCCTTAACCACTGCAGTGCGTCCATACTCCAACAACATCTGGAGGTCATCTAGTTGACTATGGATGGTGACAGGAAATTGGTTTGATGTGTTTTCCAGTTTGGTGAGAGTAGCCAGGATCTCTGAACTGTGCTCAACAACAACGATGGCCTGGGCATTGAGCACATTTTTCTCTGAGTTCCCGAACAGCCTTGGAAGACAGTGGCAAGGTGGGTGTGAAATCATTTAATATTTCCATGTACTCTGCAAGGTATTGTACAGCCTCAATCCACAAACCCCATCTGCTCAGAACATCAAACACTGGTAGGAGACAGGAGACAAGCACAGTGCTTACATGTTGGACCGAGGCTCCAAATGATGCTGAAGTGCCTTACCGAACACCCTTCTGTTGAGGTCCTCAAATTTATCTGGGAAGGCCTCCAGCACTATGTTAAGGAGATGTGCCAGGCAGGTGACAAGCTTTTTTCATGTAACTTGCTGTATCTGTGACAAAAGCCCACATATCACTAAAATTGATGTTATAACTGTTAAGGCAAGAGATAACTGAATGAGACACTGTGGTAAAGTTATCTTTCTCCAGGAATACAACATCTGCTGCTAGAGATGGCTTTCCAACAGACTACAGAAGAATGGGAAGGACACAGCGGCCACAGGCATCTGTTGTTTCAAAACATCGTAGATGGGCTTTCCCTCTACATCATGCTTTAGGTCCTTCACATACCCAGGAAACAGTTGTGGCAGGTAGTCAGAGCGAAGGTGAGGTGGAGCTGGAATAGAGCCTCCTTGTTTGCGGTATTTCTGCAAGAAAGCAGCCATCTTGGGGACTTTCGCCAGTGGAATATCTGCCTCAACAAACGCTCAGGTAAAATTCAGCACAAATTCCTTCCTCTCAGCCGTAGATGCGGTCTTGGAGAAGCAGGAAGTTAGTGTTTTTGTCCTAGACTGTGCTGGATAAAAAAAGAAAATGATAGAAGTTGAACAACAGAAAGAATTTTATTCTTATAAATACATTAAAATCAAATAATTATCCACCTAGATGGTGGAATGAACTCCCACTAGCCTTCGCTGTCTGGACCGCAAACTGTATAAAATTCTTCAAACGCAGACTGAAGACCAGTCTCTCTCTTTCAACTACTTAAGCTAGCACTAAAAATCTGTTGGAATGCACCGTTTTTGCACTTATTCTGTCTTTTTTCTAGGAGAAAACATAAGTAATGTTTGTTATCGCACTTATATTGTGTTAAATCTCTATGTCAACACTGGCCTCAAGGATATTTTAAACTCTAATCTATCTGTACTCACTAGAATACCATCCCAAACTGAACACAAAGCACTTTGTAAACAGCTTTAGTTAAAATTCATTCATTCGTTCATTGTCTACTACGAGGTGAATTCCAGAGTGTATGGCTGGATATATCAAAGTTACTTTTAAAAGTACTCTTAGCACAGTTTAAATGTCTGTTCTAACACCTGAGTGGTCCTAGCGCTGTTTACAGCCTAATACCGAACATAACCCATGGTGCAGTTACCATGGCAACGTAGCCGGCTAACCACTGATGCACTGCCTATATACAGAAACATCAGATTTGGATGAAGCTCCAATTGAAGTTACGGCTTGAAAAATAAGCACTTTAATGTAACTTTTCAGACTAACTCGACAGCTATCAACATAAATTTGGGTCAAATATAGGGTGACCAGATCTAAGATGGTGAAAAAGAGGACACGTCTGGGGGGGCGGGGGGTGAGCTCTCGCCCCTCGCTGCCGTTGTATGCTTAGCTGAACCCATGTGTGCTTTTAGGTCCTTTACACCTTTATTCGGTACACATGGGAATTTCTTTTTTAATTCGTCCGAGAACTTACATTTACGTTTCGGCATAGCTGCTCGAGATGAGGGTAGGTACATGAGCTTTGCCTGACGTAAGCAATGATACTGACGTGCAGACTGACCAATTACATGTTTACAGAGAAGGTTATCGACCAATAACGGTAGCTCTACAGTCAGACCGTCCAATCAGAAAATTTTAGGCTACTTCACCACGCCTCCTTCTCACTCAAGTGAACCAATCGGAGTAGGGGAGGGCGGGACTAGTTTGTGAACAAAACGCTTCTCGAAATTCTATGTAAACTCTAGAAAAACAAAATCCCGGACGTTTGTGAAATTCCGCCAGTCTAAAAAGAGGACATGTCCTTGTAAAAGAGGACGTCTGGTCACCCTAGTCAAATATTGAGAATCACTGACATCAGCTAATTTCTTAAAGTAGGCTATGAAACACGTTCATGACGCAGTTTAAATTAATTAAATTTGTAAGTGAAGTAATGATTGTACTTACCTAGCCCAATCGCTTTCCTGTTTTTATGCCTTAGCGACTTCAGATGCTCCAGGAGCGTCTGTCTCCTGAGGTAATCCACCGAGTGCTGACAAACCTTACAAAACAAAACTCCCCCATCCTCATAAAAGTCGTTGGCGAATTCATAAACTCTTTCTTTGGCCGTTATCCGCTTTGGACAGATGACGTCACCTCCGCTCATCTGCAGTAAATCTTATGTTTGGACGTTTTACTGACAAAACGCTTTAACGGTAAAATTTACCTCAGCAAACGCGGCGCGGGGGAAGGGGGTGGAGCTAAGGATCAGTCAATTTCAAGCTACAGACTTGCTCTGTGCTTGTAACTGTAAAATTACAATATATTAAAATTTATACTGGCAAATAAGTAAAAGAATATGTTGGTTTATGCTCAATAATTTATTCCACAAAACCAGCACGAACCATCGAGACATTCCGAGCGATATGACTGTTGACAGGGCGAAAACTGATGCCATGCGTTTAATATTACAGAATGATTCACATTCAAAACACTACTACTTTTTTAACTTAAACCTTACACAAAAGCAGGTAAAAACTCCAGACGTATTAAAGTCAGAACACCACAGAGAGAGTGATTTGCTCAAAATATAAAACAAGGTTATGACTGGGCTACATGTAACTACATTACATACCACACTGCTTCATAAGTCAGACCTTTATATAGAAAGGTTTTCTGGTGTAAACAAGTTACTTAAATTAGTTATAGTTTACCCATTACTTGAATTACACTGCCCAAAACATTCCATCCAGTGCAGGTATTTCCCTGCCCCTTGTCACAGCCCTGTGTCATGTGTCATCTTTTGTTGAAAACAAAAATATTGTCACCCTAGTTTAGACTGAGCACTATTTACAGACATAGATATTGTATACAAACCTGTAAAATGGAACACATGTAGAAGCAGAAGAAGTGAGATGTATGTGTAGTCCATTGCTGGAAAACAAAAGTGAATGGCAAATGCAGGTGAGACTAAGAAGGAGAGGCTACTTACACTCTCCAGTGGGAACCTTATCACCTTATCAGTGAAACCAGTCAACGAGCCTCATTTTTCACTTCAACTTTACTGATTTATCATCTCACTTATTTATTTATTTATTTAAGTATTAATGGGTTTACTGTTATACAGGTCAGATGTGGATAAGAAGGTGTGATAAAACACTGTGTCCACCTTATATCAATTAATTTTCTCCCTGTGGCACTCATTAGTGTTTACATTCTTCTGTTATCTTTTACCATTACAGTAGGAGTTCTCAGAGGTCCCCCCCACCCCTTTTTTATTATATTACTAGATAAATGTCATATTCTACTTAATTACAGATAACACAACAATAAACTGCTGGCCTGCATGTCATTAGAAAAATACATCCAATCATCTTGGATTTCACATGTGGCTAAAGTAGATTTAATAAACTGTCAAGAAGTAAAACTCAGTATGTAGAGTATTTATGACTATTTAGATTCTTCTGTGAACACCTTGTTTCAGAAATGTTGCTTTAAAAGACCTGCCTTTTAAACATACTGAAAGAACATGAATAAATAAGGCTAAGGATTTTTTTTCTTTCAAAAACATGAAGCTTATTTTGTCACAGGTCAGAACTGAAAATCATTTTAATGTGTTGCCAGTATGAGAAAGTGACACTTTGTTTCATCAGATATTGCCAATGAATTAACATATACACAGTGCTTTCTATTTGAAAAATGGTGATCAACTCACAAGCCAGGAAACTGACATGACATTTCTATAAATCGTGTTTACAATATAACATTTCAAATTTAGTTACAATATGCACTGTATATAAAAACGTGAAACATTGAGCATCTTAAAATGCTTTCTTTCCCTTGAAAGATTTCAGTGTACATTGTTTTCCTTGATTAAAATAACAGCAAATTAATAAACAGCAAATATTTTAAACTATGAAACTTAAATATGTATTAATTTAAAAACATTTCAAAATTTAACACAAACTTACCCAGAAAAGTCCTCACATGTGAAATCCTCTCACACTGACTGCCAGTCCTCAAACAAACTGCCGTTGCACAGCTGGGTGTAATGTGTGAGCTCACATTAGTGTACTGTTTGTGCACTTTAGGTGTGGTGTGTGAGAGTTCAACCTGTGTGATGTCACACTGAACTATTTTTTTAAAATATATATTAGGGAAATCGAATGATGAAACCTGCTTAATATTAGAAAGATTGAAAATATTGGGAATATTTTTTTTATCCGAAATATTCCTAACTTTCTGAAATTTTCGAATTCATTTATGTTTCCAAAATATGATTCATTTCAGTGGAAAAAACAAACATTTTTGGGGCCTTTATCAACATTTGTCATGGTTACAGGGAATTAAAATAAATCATCAATATATATATATATATTTTCATTGTAGATTCTTGTTTTTACTTCAAGTGACAGCCGGCACTAAATGAAATGGCTGAAGTTGCTGCTTTAACCACAGCAACTGTCAATTCTGCCCACCGTCCATCAGAGATCTGACCACTACAGTGACCTAATGGGTACACAATTTTTAAATATAGAAGTAATCTGGCATGAAACATTTTATGTTAATACATTTGGTAAGTCTTACTCAGAGCAGATTGAGGTCTCAAACCGAGGGAAGGCTTCACTTGAAAAAATACACACAGCACTGAGCTTTGTAATGAATTCAAACGGAAGACTGAGTGGTTGAGATAAATCATGTCCTCAGTAACATACACTGTAAGCCCAGATAAGTTGATTGCGCAGCAGGTAGTGTCGTAGTCACACAGCTCCAGGGACCTGGAGGTTGTGGGTTCGATTCCCGCTCCGGGTGACTGTCTGTGAGGAGTTTGGTGTGTTCTCCCCGTGTCTGCGTGGGTTTCCTCCGGGTGCTCCGGTTTCCGCCCACAGTCCAAAAACACACGTTGGTAGGTGGATTGGCGACTTAAAATGTGTGTGTGTGTTTTTGCCCTGTGAAGGACTGGCGCCTGCCTTGCGCCCAATGATTCCAGGTAGGCTCTGGACACACTGCGACCCTGAACTGGATAAGTGTTACAGATAATGAATGAATACTGGAGAAAATGTATTGATTTGAGTAAAATTAACTTAAATTACAAATGAATTTGAAGTGAACATTTGAGTTGAATATACTAAAATCTGAATAGTTTATACTGAAAATCTGCAGTTATGTTCCCCTTATATTACATTACATTCTCTTCTAAAAAAAAGGGAGGTGAATGTTTGTGGGAATTACTGTGTAAAATAAAAGAACACAATGTAAGTCCAGGAAATGAACTGAGGCTTGTAACATCAACAATTTTAAAATCTAGAATTATAGAATAGAATAGCTTACAATTATGTTGCTTAATAACTAAAGGGTAGTGAACATAAACCCTTGAGGGTACCATTACAGTGACAGAAAAAGTTAGCACCATGTTGAGTTTACTGACAGTGTAGCAGCAGAACAGTCTAAATGTGATACAAAATAAAAAAACAGTTCATGTGCACTTTTGCAATGATCAGAAATGTTACATACACAACAAGAATATTCTTCACCTTTTGAAACTAGGGTGTTTCTCATGCTCTATTTGTCCAACCCAAAAAAAGAAGCACCTTGCCTGAGGTAGGTTGGTAAGTTCATCACTTTCAAGACTGCCTTCTGCCGTAAGTCTCATAAAATATTAATATTTTCCTCCATTAATAATCATCAGCTTTGGTAGGACTGCATCAGGCACTAGGGAGCTCTCCCAAGATAGAGTGCCAATCCATATATGGGCATACACACATACTGACATTCATTCACATACACACTCATTCACTCACACCAAGAAACTTTAGAGCAGCCAATTCACCCAATTTTGGTAACTGGATAAGCTGATCAGTGGAGTGGTGACAGTGGTCAGTGTAGACTGGGACTCAGTGGTTAAAGTGGTTGAGAGAAGAGCGCTGCCTACTGCCCTCTATCATTGATGATGATGGTCCCCACTGCACACCATCATCATGGATTAATGAGGAGTAAGTTCAGTAGCAGGATGCTCAAACAGATAGAGCATGACTGAGTCTCATGAGAAAATTTTGCAAAGTCTGTATACTCTAATGTCTACATTAGCGAGGTATACCCTGCACATGTTCATTGCATCCTTGCATTTTTCATTTATTTTTGTCCTTGCATCCTATTGTAAATTGTATTTTTACAATTTTATGTTACTATTCTATTTGTTTGTGTAGTATCTGCAGTCTGTGCATATTTGTGAATGATTGTTGCATTTATTTACTTGTGTCTGTACAATCTAGTACTATGCTGCATCCATGTCTATGGAGGGTGCAGTTATTTTCCCCTTTTAATGTGATTTAATATTTATTTTTGCAATTGGTTGTTAAATTTCCTCAGTAGAAATCTATTTATAAATCGTATGTATTTTTTGGCACTAGTCTTGACATAAAAATCACAAAAAGCTGGATAATTTATGAAACGTAATCAATACGAATGACAGAGCAGAGCAAAACAGTGTAATTTTAGCCATTAAAACGTACTTGAACTACAACTCCCATTATTCAATGCCACTAATTCTTACTGGGATTCTTTGCACTTGCGTCATTCACGCGACAGAATTGTAGTCCGTGCTGAAGAGCCGCCTGCAACGCTTTGAAAATTTTGGATTTGCATATATACACATTGCGTTGTGTAAAAAACTACAGAATGACCTCATCAAACATACCCGCATGTTTCTGCAAATAGGAAATTGATTTACAGGACTCTCGACGTCATCACATGGCGTCGGGTTGCAAAAGGTCCTCGTAGCTCCTCGTGTTTTGTGGCTCAGACATTTGTGGCTCAGTCTTTTAAATCGCTGATTATTAAGCCGAAATTAAATCAGCTGGCGGGACCATGAGCTCCCAGATCACTTGTGTTGGGTGGGTAAAGAGGGGAGTTTCCAAGGAAACGCCAGATAAAGTAAGTGACAGAAGTTAACACTGTTTATTTGTGTTTGATAATCGAGACATTAGATTTCTCTTATCTCTGATTGAACCCTGTCATTTTGCTCCTCTATTTGTTATTGCTCAAGAACAACAAAGCATTCCCAGCCAGGAGATTCATAAATCAGAAAGATATCAAATGACTAAAATAAAGAATTCAACAGTTACCTCTCACTGTTTTCATATTCTATAAACAGGCTGTGTTTTTAAAAATGGTATAGTTTCATTGATAAGAACTGCTGGGGAAAAAAAACAGCATATAACAGAAAATTATTCCACAAAGCAGAAATTAGTAGTTTGGCCTGATAACACAAATCCAACACTGTCCAATGAGAATGAATGTCCCTCATCTGTTTTGTTTGTTTTGTTTTGGATGATGGTGTGCTGGGTGTCCAGGGGGCTATTCCACAAAGTTTAGTCAGATAAACTAAGCCCAAAATCCAGCATGTCCCATTGGAACAGAGCTTAGGGATGTTCCTTTTGGACAGTCTTCAACTAATCCTCACATGTCTGAATGTTGATTTCTGCTAGTGATTATTTAATAACATATATCTGTTTTGTTAAAGGAATTATTATAGCATGAATGTACACATATTTCCAAACTTTCCATTTCAGAAGAAGTATTTCAGAGGAAAACATTGATGTGTAATACATATTTCCTTGTACAAATAATCCTATGTGTAAAGTTATTCCAAGAAGACATAGCATACCGAACAAGATGTATGTTCCTCTGGAATAATGTCTGGCTTATACAGATATTGACCTCCACCTTTGAATAGAAGCAGACCTGACTGATATTATTTTCCTGCAACAGGTGGAGCTGAATAAAGATGAGCTGCAGCGTATCATTGCCGAGGCTAAGGAAGAACTACGGTAAAACTCTTTGATGGAAATTCCGTCTGTACTGAGTTCTTATTAAAGGAGATCCCCCTATTTATCAAACAATATGCGCCATTCAAAAAAGTTATTTTTACCAAAACAAAGCAAACCATTTCAAGATGTCAGGCAACAAAATGTAGAATTTTGACATTTATGTATTAATCACTTTTTCAGACAAAGTGATGAAGATGATGAGGGCAATGAAGGCATAGCGAATGAGCCGACAGAAGACCTTGAAGCTGCGGAAGTGCAAGACAATGAAGAAAAACAAGCAGATAATGAAGATGAACTTGCTGAATATGATCTGGACAAATATGATGAGCAGGACTTGGGTAAGTCATGCCTTACTTTAAGGCCACTTCAATGCCTGCGTTCTGACATGGGCTAATCAACAGTTCTTTAGTTGAGCTTGTTTGAGCAGTGTGAACACTCCCTGGTCCACACTAATAGGGCTGGTTTGAATACCGCTTTCTGGGCTCTGGAGATTTGGCAATTAGATGAATGGGTATAAATACAAATATGTGTATTACATTATGTGCAATAAAAGAAACGCTAAAACATAAATCAGGGCAGTGCAGGTAGTGCCCTTATAATAGTAGCACAGTATGTTAAATGAATTAGTTTTCTGTCTTTCAGAAAAACAAATATATGGAAGTCAATCTTAATTCGACTATAGGTTAACCTACACCCTTTTTATAGTCTGTGCCAAGAAGATAGGTTTGTCTGCATTTTCAGGTTATAGGGAGATTCTTGTGTTATTCATAATGTAGACAGCCGGAGAAAAAATACACTCAGACAGGGTTGAAGTGGCCTGCAAAGGCCATTTTTGGCTAGTGGTTGGTGTTTTCTTTCATCCGTAACTGTGGGCCAGACTAAACCTACAGCATAACGGTGATTTCTGAACCTTGTTATTCCACTGCAGTATGCGAGGTTCAGATCTCATATTTGGCAATGCCAAATATGTTTGATATGTTTGATTTGTCTCATCAGAGTTTGATTTAAAATGTGTCCAAACAGCAGAGATTTTCAGATTTTTACTTTCCTTCTACTGCTGCTACTTTAACTAAAGCTTACCATTGTGAGTGAACACGGCAGAAACCAAATGGTATATCCCAATATTTCCTCAGTGAAAAACATAAAAAGGTGTAAATCGCAATGCAAAAATGTGTTCACAAAGTGTTTATTTCATATTACCTTTATTGAAGGAAACAAATATCTGAATCCCAAAATTAAGCAGGTAGTGTCGCAGTCACACAGCTCCAGGGACCTGGAGGTTGTGGGTTCGATTCCCGCTCCGGGTGACTGTCTGTGAGGAGTGTGGTGTGTTCTCCCTGTGTCTGCGTGGGTTTCCTCCGGGTGACTGTCTGGGAGGAGTGTGGTGTGTTCTCCCTGTGTCCGCATGGGTTTCCTCCTGGTGCTCCGGTTTCCTCCCACAGTCCAAAAAACACATGTTGGTAGGTGGATTGGAGACTCAAAAATGACCATAGGAGTGAATGTGTGAGTGTGTGTGTTGCCCTGTGAAGGACTGGCGCCTCCTCTAGGGTGTATTCCCGCCTTGCGCCCAATTATTCCAGGTAGGCTCTGGACCCAGCGTGACCCTGAACTGGATAAGCGCTTACAGATAATGGATGGATGTATATATCTAACCAGTTATTAGCTGTTGGATTTAGCTGTTGCATTATAAATCCAGCTGAACTAAATGGAAAAACATAGTGCCACAAAAAGCCAAACTTTGGTGTGGCCTGGAGGCAGGTGTAGACATTATGGTAATCATCAGCATATTGCTTTTGCTGATGACTGAAATCATGTTTGAACATGTAATTGTGGCAGATTCAGTGCCCTTGCAAACGAAGACCGAGTGTATACGCCTTAGAGGATGTCTGAAAGTTTGGTCCGAATACAGTAAAAATATAAGACTACTGTGCAGTGTGTGGTAGTACACGGTGGGCTTTAGGTACAAGAGGAACTGAGCTGATTTAACAGTTTAGATGCTGAAACAAAATTAATTTGTTTTCATTTTGTGACCTAGCAACGGCTAACCTTGGGGACAGCTTGGCAGGATTGACGGTGTTTGCCAGTAATGAAGAAGATCCTTATATCACTATAAAAGACACAGTAAGAGAATCATAACAGAATCCTTAAACTGTTCACAAAACAATTCTCCACAACAAAATGAGAATATTTTGCTCTAGATTTAGCTCTGTTCTATCTGTCACTTAGGATCAGTATGAAAGAGAAGATTTCCAGATTAAGCCTACAGACAACCTCATTCTGGCTGGCAGAGCCGAGAAGGACTGCTGTAACCTGGAGGTTTATGGTGAGAGGCTCTTTATTGTAAACCAGTGCAGCCTTTCTCTTACATATTCTGCCTTGAAATGGCTGTAGTGTGAAATGTGTTTTTATATCCAGTGTACAACTCTGAAGAAGATTCTATGTACGTCCATCATGACATCCTTCTCCCTGCTTACCCACTGAGCATAGAGTGGCTGAACTTTGACCCCAGCCCTGAGGAAGGAACAGGTAAACTGCTCTGAACATGTATTTATTAAGTAATAGACAAAATCTTTGTTTACAAAAGTGGCTTTGCTGTTTAAAATCTGTGGCCCATTTCAAGACGCTATTGGATTTATTGGGACTTTGTAACAACTTGTTCAAAGTCTTGTGAGAAAACTGAATTGTGAACCCAGAATCATGATTAAAATCGAATCAAGCTGATCCTATCCTCACTCTTCTATTTGACAGCTTTTACATAATACAAGATGATAATAATATACAGTGTACAATAGTTATATATTTAAACACAGCATTACACTATGGCAGTAAAATTGTGTTTAGTAAAATTATGCAAATGTGTGGGTTCATTCTAACAGAGTATTGAATCACTGTGTTTGGTAATCTTGCTTTACATACACGAAAACAGCTGTGTCTTCTTTGCAGGAACTTTATAAGCTTATGTACAACCGTATGTTGCTTTCCTACAGGAAATTATGCTGCCATAGGAAACATGACTCCTGTTATTGATGTGTGGGACCTGGATGTGGTTGACTGCCTCGAGCCTGTGTTTTCACTGGGCAGCAAGAAAGCCAAAAAAAAGAAAAGCAAAAAGGTGCTGTTGTCATTATTTACAGTTCCCCTGTTTGGAACATGATAATCTAAACTGAAACTGGACATGTTTAATTTGCTGTCTTATAAATGATTCATTCATTCATTATCTGTAACTGCTTATCGAGTTCAGGGTCGTGGTGGGTCCAGAGCCTACCTGGAATCATTGGGCGCAAGGCGGGAATACACCCTGGAGGGGGCGCCAGTTCTTCACAGGGCAATACACACTCATGCATTCACTCACACCTACAGACACTTTTGAGACGCCAATCCACCAACCAACGTGTGTTTTTGGAGCGTGGGAGGAAACCCACGCAAACACGGGGAGAACACACCACACTCCTCACAGACAGTCACCTGGAGGAAACCCACGCAGACACGGGGAGAACACACCAAACTCCTCTCAGACAGTCACCCGGAGGAAACCCACGCAGACACAGAACACACCAACACCTCACAGACAGTCACCCGGAGGAAACCCACGCAGACACAGGGAGAACACACCACACTCCTCACAGACAGTCACCCGGAGGAAACCCACGCAGACACAGGGAGAACACACCACACTCCTCACAGACAGTCACCCGGAGGAAACCCACGCAGACATGGGGAGAACACACCAACTCCTCACATTTAAAACAGCACAGCATCCTGTCTTTACAGATCATTGAAAAGCTTTATTTATAAGTGTGTGTTAGCTGTCAGGTTAAGGTTTCTTGTTTTGTTTTTGTGGATCTCCTGCACCTCCATTTTAACTACTTTCAAATCCCTATATTTCATACAAAAAAATGTAGTACATTTCAAGTACATTGTTGAATGGCTGATGCTTGTTAACACAGAGCATCAACATTACTCTGGATTGCAAGGCCTTGTTGAGTGTAGTCTTACGCCCGTAGAAAACTGTCGTTCACATATGCAGTGCACAGCCTCAGACGCACTCTTGCAGCGGACTTCACCAGGAGTCTTTACTAGGGCATGTGGAGGATAAAGTCCGGGTAAACTTCGGAACATTCCTGGATTACCGTGCATGTGTTTAAGGAGCATGACACCACTTGTAGTTGGCAATGGAATTGGTTTCATCATGTGCAGTATTCTCAGTAATACAATTTTGTAGGTCGTGTGTTTGGCCGGAAACAGCTTTTTATTTGGACACTTTTCTTTCATGTTCACTAATGTTTACTTCCCACCCACGGGAAAAATAACTAATATGCCATTTCCCACCCATCAGGCTGCTGTGCCTGTAGAGGGACACACTGATGCTGTACTGGACCTGTCATGGAATAAGTTGGCCAGGTGAGCAACACTGGTGTTTAATAACCTAAGAATTTAAGGTAATTTCCAAAAGGAAACTACTTCCAATGTAATAAACATTTGATAATCAGAATACATCATAATAGAAGTATTACATATGTAAAAAACATGAGTTAATTTGTTAGTTTGTTTGTTTAATTGTTTACTCAGGAATGTTTTGGCCAGTGCTTCGGCCGATGAAACAGTCATTCTTTGGGATTTAGTACAAGGAAAACCCGCATCAACACTAAGACTGCACACAGACAAGGTTTGTACAGATAAAAACGGAAGAAATTAGTAAATTTAAGGTACTTAATTTACAATTAACCTTCTATATTAAGACACTAAATGTAACGTGCTCGACATAAAATGCAGGAGTTTTTTTTTTCTTTTTCTAAGTCCGATTATGAATCTGTCTGTTCTTTCAGGTCCAGACTCTAAAGTTTCACCCATTTGAGGCCCAGACCCTCGTCACTGGGTCTTATGACAAGTACGCAAGTCAAGGAATTTCTCTGGTTCACCATTCCATGTTTCAGAATGGTTTTAACTTGGGACTCGAGTGAAACAAGGTCTGCCTGTGTTTCTGTTCCTTAGGTCTGCAATTCTGTATGACTGTCGGAGTCCAGAATCCAGCCATCGCATCTGGAGGTTTAGTGGTCAAGTGGAGCGTCTGGTGTGGAATCACTTCTCTCCTTGCAATTTCCTTGTGAGTATTTTTTTGTAAAATATGGCAGTGGCATTTAGTTTCTGTTTATTAGTGACCAGTACAAATGGTCGCCTGATATTAGCTTTTCAGCTTATTGTCACTAATCATTTTATAGCCAGTAGTTAGCTGTAGTTTTCATAGGTGCAGTTATTTACAAATTCTATAAAGGAACAGGGAGATGAAAGAGTTTGTTCTTATGAAAAGACTGTTGATATAGAAATGTGAAGTGTCTGTATGTTTTAGGCAAGTACGGAGGATGGTTTCATTTACTGTTTGGACGCCCGGTCAGACAAGCTGGTCTTCACGCTGAAGGCACATGACGAAGAAGTGTCAGGTAGGAACCCAATAGGGAAGAAGAGCTCTGAGTTTTGTCATTTAACACTTCCTTAAAGCTCAGAGTACACATTTATTTGCTCATGTCTTAATCTGACCTTTTCACTGATCAACTGATATAAGCAAGGGATTTCAAGTAATGTGGTAAAGTAGTGTGGTGTAAACTTTCAAAAACAGTGGGAATGTAAATTTTTGAAAACAGGACCTTCACTATATAGGCACTGTATATAAAATGAAGCAAACTGTCATTTAGATCTGTATTAACAATTTAAACATAAACTTAAAACCTAAAGCAATGATAGTTCCATATTATTGATCATGTTGCTTTTATTCAGTGTTAATCCACTATCAGGATAAAATATTTTGTCGTGGCTTTGTTTCAAGTTGATATTATCCTTACCCTTTTGTAATCCACTGATCTCTCTCTCTCTCAATTTCAATTTTCAATGAGCTTTATTGGCATGACCATATTCAGACATAGTATTGCCAAAGCATTAATACAATAACATGGGACACGAGTATCACAACTTTTTTATTATTATTATTAGTATAATAATTAACAACAATCTTATAGAACTGTAATAATAAAAAGAACCAGGTAAAACAATTTATGTAATAAATAAATAAAAAATATTATATAAAAATAATAAATAATAATTTAAAATAAATAAGTAAATAAAATTATAATAAAAATAAATGGTAGGAATGGTTATAGACAGGGCAATTGTGTGTGTGTGTGTATATAAAGGTGAAGTTTTTCAAATTTTGGGAAGTAAATTTCTTTTAATTGTTTGTATTTATCAATACTCTCTCTGTCTCTCTCTCTCTCTCTCTCTTTCTCTCAGGTATGGACATTAGCAGTCAGGTCAGTGGCTGTCTGGTTACATCCTCAGCTGACAAACATGTGAAGATCTGGGACATCCTTGGCAACAAGCCCAGCCTAATTCACTCCAGAGACATGAAAATGGTAAAGCTTACAATTTGACTCCAGCTCTAGCCCATTTTTAGCCTTATTTATTTGCATAGACAAATGTATTTATTTTATATAAGAAAGAGTGAGATCAAGAGCATTTCAGTCCTTCAAATTAAATTCATGCTTAAACAGAAATTCAGACCATTTTTATGAGCCAGAGAATAGTCAGAACACTTTTTGTAAAGGATTTTTCTTTAATAATTTAGATTAAATGTGAATGAATTTTGTAAGACACAAAGAAAGAGTCTTTAAAGCTAAACACTCTTGTGCTGTTAATTCCCACAATATTTACAGGAAATAAGGTCAATGTGGTAGTTTTTGTGTAATTGTGTAGATTTTCGAGTAGATAATTGTTGTATTACTCTTTCTCCATTAGGGGATACTGTTCTGTGCGGCCTGCTGCCCTGACTTGCCATTTGTGTATGCGTTTGGAGGACAGAAGGACGGACTGCGTGTGTGGGACATTAGTGATGTAGCTGCTGGTATGAAATACATTTGTAATATAATTTCTCAAAAAAAAAAAAAAAATACTTTAATTTACAGAGAAAGTAACAAAATATTTTGGAGCAAGGACATTGAGAACATTGACATTCCCTGTTTCCCCACTCATGCACACTTACATATTCTTCTATTTGCTCCACAGTGGCCGAGGCTTTCAGCGGTCGGCAGCGCTTGGTGGCTCACACAGTTTCTGGAACGTCTAGCAGTGCTGCAGCTGACATGGAGGTCTCATAACTGCTGCTTGCGACTCTTCATCTCTTTTGTGCATTTGACTTTTAACATACAGCTGGTTGTAACAAAACCTTCTCATCAACAAAGCATCCGCAGTCCAGCATCAGACGCTGTGAGGAGTATTGTTCTCCTAAAGTGTTTAAGAAGCGAGAAAGGACCAAGGGAAGAATATTTTTTTGTTGCTCCTAATTTCAAATGCCTTAATGATGACAGTAGGGTACAGAGACCTCAGACCAAAGGAAGGTTACTTATATCACACAATGTAGACCTTATTTCAGAGAGAAAATAGTCATTTTTGGTTGCCCATGTGTATAAAAGTGAGTAACAGTTTATAATATTTCATGAAACATTTTTATACAAGCAGATATTCATAAGGGAGCTGAGTTTAGAATTAACATTTTTAAATGAAATTGTGAATCTTCCAAAGTGAAGTTAAATAGTGGCCCAAAGCAAAATTAACTCTAATTTGCTGAAGTCATTTAAAATCATTTCATTTCTGTGTACCACATTCATCCTAAAAACTCTCAATTGGGTTTCTTCCCCAGTACAGCAAGGTATTGATAGATTACCCATGATGGCATGTTGGTGGTGTGGATGAAAATATCTTGTTCATGTTTGTCTTAAAAGGTTGAACAACGGGGGGAGGAGTTGTAGGGGTCTCTGAACCCAGGATCAGTATCTCATTGATCCCTTGATTATATGCAGTCACTCAATGTTCCACACGTGTCCAAGCTGAAGGCTCCTACAAAAATATTGATATATCATATATTGATAAAAAATAATCCAAATTATGACATCAAAAAACAAGTGGGAGACCCCAAGTCTTGAAATTAATGATTAAGTTACAGTTCATACAACAAAATAGGATCCATTTGCCAAGATCTATACAGATGAAGAGCAGGAACATCCGTATTTCTTTTTCTTCAGTGGCTACCAGTTCTCCAGAGGTTTAATCCCCAGATCTAGGCTAAGTGTTTGGTTTCAGAATGTTCAAAGTCTATGCTAACCACTTTGTATGTAAGAATGACAGGTAAATGATTACACTTAAATGATTTGCCCAGGGGATGCTCTATATATCTCCTGTACATATTAAGCCTCCCTCAACATGTGTCAAGAACGAAAAAAAAATACTTTAAAGTGGTCTAGAAAATTTATAAGACAATGCATTGTTTTCCAGAACATAATAGAAGGCATTGTATTGTTTAATATGCAGATTATGTGATTATAGTTAAATAAATTATATTCATTCAATCATTCATTGGTGGTAACCACTTATCCAGTTCAGCGGGGGGGGGGACCGGAGCCTACCCAGAATCACTGGGTGGTCCGATGGTGGAACAGCAGTCAGTCATGTGCCAAACTTTTTACTCCAGTGGACCGATAAATGCTCGATATCTGGGTGGTCTTGTGTTTAGACAAAACATGACGAATAACAATGTGGGACACACGTGACATTCAACCAAAAAAAGGGCCATGTCTCTTTACAGTTACGCTTGAAAAAAGTTTATACATAAGCAGTATACACAAGCATTATATTCTGCGCATGCGCAGTCCAATTCAGGCAGTGGCACAAATCTGGAATTAGCAAATGCTTATTCGTTTGAAGAACTTAGCATAGTATATGACACAAGCAGAAGGTGAGGAACAGTCCAAACATTTTTCCATTAAACATTAAAGCATAAACATTAAATATGATGCAAATCTAACTTTTTGAGTGCTTTTATATTTCCACTTGGGTAAGGTGACCCAATCTGAGATGGTGAAACGGTCGTTGTATGTTTAGCTAAACCTATGTGTGCTCTTAGGTCCTTTACACCTTTATTTGCTACACAAAACATGGAAATTTCTTTTTTAATTCATCCGAGAACTTACATTTACGTTTCCGCATAGCTGCTCGAGATGAGGGTGGGTACATGAGCTTTGCCTGACGTTAACAAGGACTACTGACGTGCAGACTGACCAATTAAATGTTTACAGAGAAGGTTATCAACCAATAACGGTAGGTTTACAGTCAGACCGTCCAATCAGAAGATTTTAGGCTACTTCATCACGCCCCCTTCTCACTCAAGCGAACCAATCGGAGTAGGGAAGGGCGGGACTAGTTTGTGAACGAAACTTCTCGAAGTTCTATGTAAGCTCTAGAAAAACAAAATCCCGGACGTTTGTGAAATTCCGCCCGGACATTTTATTTAAGTCTAAAAAAGAGGAATTGTCCGGGTAAAAGAGGACGTCTTGTCACCCTACACTTGGGTCTCTACTGCTCCTTACTGTGATTCCCTTCGGCTCCGGTAAAAGTTACTCTTTCTCTTTTGTTTAAGTTTATTTGCATAAAATTGACAGAGCCCTTAAATGGCCCATTCAGAAAGGGACTGAACCAAGAATAGAGCTGGTGATGTCTCTCATTTTTTTTTAGAGTGATTTTGTGCAAATAACTTCATGAACGTGTTTTGTAGCCCATAGACCTATTCTAACTTGTTTAAAAAGAGGTATAATATGTCCCCTTTAAATGTAAATATATAACAGCACGAATCTATGTGAAATTGTTCAAACACATCAAGATGATGGAAGAGTTCACCTAATCACAGTCACCTTCAGAATAAAAGTACTTGGCTTTTCAAAAAGACAAAAGAAAATGAAGGTATTCTGTCTGAAATCTGAAAATCTAAATTTGACAGGTGTTTTTGTCATCACTATAATTTTTAGTTGATGTCTGTTTGAAATTGTGTGCAGATACCAGACATTGCTCTGAAAAAGAAATGGACAAAAAAGAAGATTCATACTTTGTTTTTGAAGTTGTGTTTGTGATTTCACAGCTTGCATATGTTTAGATGATTCGGAAGTCAATTAATCTACAGTGATGCAATGAAACTGAAACACCTGGTTTTAGACCACAGTAATTTATTAGTGTGGTGTAGGACCTCCTTTTGCGGCCGATACAGCGTCAATTCGTCTTGGGAATGACATATACAAGTCCTACACAGTGGTCAGAGGGATTTGAAGCCATTCTTCTTGCAGGATAGTGACCAGGTCACTACGTGATGCTGGTGGAGGAAAACGTTTCCTGACTTGCTCCTCCAAAACACCCCAAAGTGGCTCAATAATATTTAGATCTGGTGACTGTGCAGGCCATGGGAGATGTTCAACTTCACTTTCATGTTCATCAAACCAGTCTTTCACCAGTCTTGCTGTGTGTATTGGTGCATTGTCGTCCTGATACACGGCACCGCCTTCAGGACACAATGTTTGAACCATTGGATGCACATGGTCCTCCAGAATGGTTCAGTAGTCCTTGGCAGTGACGTGCCCATCTAGCACAAGTATTGGGCCAAGGGAATGCCATGATACGGCAGCCCAAACCATCATTGATCCACCCCCATGCTTCTCTTTGGGCTTGCAACAGTCTGGGTGGTACGCTTCTTTGGGCTTCTCCACACCGTAACTCTCCCGGATGTGGGGAAAACAGTAAAGGTGGACTCATCAGAGAACAATACATGTTTTACATTGTCCACAGCCCAAGATTTGCGCTCCTTGCTTCATTGAAACCTACGTTTGGCATTGGCATGAGTGACCAAAGGTTTGGCTATAGCAGCCCGGCCGTGTGTATTGACCCTGTGGAGCTCCCGACGGACAGTTCTGGTGGAAACAGGAGAGTTGAGGTGCACATTTAAATCTGCCGTGGTGTTTTTTGGATACAATTCGGGTTAACACCCGAACATCCCTTTCAGACAGCTTCCTCTTGCGTCCACAGTTAATCCTGTTGGATGTGTTTCGTCCTTCTTGGTGGTATGCTGACATTACCCTGGATACCGTGGCTCTTGATACATCACAAAGACTTGCTGTCTTGGTCACAGATGCACCAGCAAGACGTGCACCAACCATTTGTCCTCTTTTGAACTCTGGCATGTCACCCATAATGTTGTGTGCTTTGCAATATTTTGAGCAAAACTGTGCTCTTACCCTCTACTAATTAACCCTTCACACTCTGCTCTTACTGGTGCAATGTGCAATTAATGAAGATTGGCCACCAGGCTGCTCCAATTTAGCCATGAAACCTCCCACACTACAATGACAGGTGTTTCAGCTTCATTGTCTAACCCCTGTAGACCTGTTACTCGTTCAATTTATCCCATTTGTTGATACTATAGGCTTTAGACACTTTGAAAACAGTTCATGCAGTTACAAAAAAATGCTCTGTTGCAAATTGGGATCTAAAAAAACGATTCAGCCCTAATTAACACTACACATTTGGATTTATCATATTATTTAGCTGTAGAGGATTCCGTACGGCTCTGGTGCAAGTGAATTTTGTGTGATAGTTAATTTAAACTCAAAATGAGACCTTGCATCAATAATGTCAACATTTTTACCCAGAGTTAAAATGCCTAATGTAACGTACTGGCAATCCACAGACAGGAAATGAAAACAAAAGCATTAAGAGAAGAACTATAGAAAATTCAGTTTTATTTGCAATTTCTTTAATAACATCATTCCTCAGATAAAAATGCAATGTTACAGGAATATACATCAGTACATCAGAGATTAAAACTTGCTTTCAAGGACCATAAAGTCTAATATATATATATATATATATATATATATATATATATATATATATATATATATATATATATAATTTATTTTACTGTTAGCGTGCGTTATATGCAAGACACACTCTGTCACCAAAGACAGGCTGACGGTTACAGATACAAACTGTACATCACTTATTTACAAATATTTTGTTACAACTTTTTGTTAGATTTTCTATTAATTTTTTTGAAAATAGGAGTAGAAAAGTGATTGAATATTCTGACTTATCATATTCCCTTTTGAAAAACTAAATGAAAGAATGAAGTAAATGAAAGAATCATAAACGTAGTAGAGGAGGGGATGGTGGACATTTCTCAGTGAGAACACCCTAAAACTGGATTGGCCTCTGACTGTGCAGGCTGAGAATTCCACATTCGCTACTGAACATGGTGTCACTCGCCTCCAGAAACTACTGAAGAACACAATATACGCTCTAAATTTAAATCAGCTTTTAAACCTTATAAATAACTCTAAACTACACTTCCATTCGCACCACTATAATCAGAGTTACACAAGCTACCCGGGTTGAGCTTCTGTCAAAAACAAAATATATGAGACGTGTCGTGCGGAGGAAGGTTTTCACTAATATAAAGATGAACTGAACAATGGGCTTTTTGCAGGCTGAAATTTGTAGCTCCAACACAAAATTCTCAATTCAATATCCCCCATAGAATACACATCACAAAAAGGAGCATCGTACCACAGGGTAGATTAATGTTTTCTGGCTTTACCACCAGGACAACACGAGCATTTCATTTCTCTCAGTCTTCTTCAGAATCCTCCGATATCCCTCATCATAAGGAGTGAAACCCAAGACCCTTCTCCATACTTTATTACTGAAGAAAGGAAATGTGGAAGATAAACAATCAACAGGCAAAAGAGCCACTCTTGAGCTAGACCTACAAATCAATCACAGAGTTCTAAAGACAGAAAAAGTCCTGATCAATTCAGGGCAAGTCCTATTACATTGTTCTTCACTGAACTCTGAAACCACCACCACCACACATCCTCCTGTCTTTGGTGCTACATCTGCTGGGTTGATCTGGAGTCTAGGCAATGAACCTCTCATCCTTTAATTGTATTCTTTGTGCAGGCTTCTTAGTGAGGGATCAAACAAATGATAAAAATAACTAGCCTATAACTGTTATATATTATGAGCAGACTGGTTTCCAATTGGCCACAGGTGACCCATCAGCTTGCTTAATGCATATGGCAGAATTTGCATTATTGACAGGTTTCTCTCCAAAAATACAGAGCAAATCAATAGTATGATTGAAATGTGCAAATAGCGATAGCTTCCGAAGATACCGTTTATTGCATTTTTATGCTAAATTGATTTTCTTTTGAAGCTGATGATAATATCAAATTAACAGTCATTTAAAGAAGGATGTTAGTGAGATAGATGTGCTACATTTAAGGTCAAATGTTAAACTCTAGAGCAGTGAGGGTTGCACCTGTCCAGCCTTCTCTCTTGTGAGTTTGTAGACACACAGCACACTTAAAAGTGGTTCTTGATCCCAATGGAGAAAATCATTGGACATAAACCCAATTTACATAGAACTGTCTAAAATTTACTTATGATTCACTGCATAAAAGTATGATATGGTTTTCTGTCGATGCAGATCATTATCATCTACAGACACAGAAACGTCATGCAGTTTAAAGTTTTGTTTTTGGACCTACATTAACAATAAGGTCATTTTTGGCCACACTAGGCTTAAAAAACTTGTCTTTTTTTTTGTGGAAAAAACTATAAGTAATATTTTGTGTAAATATATAAATCTCTAAAAAAGAGAGATTTTATTCTAAGAGAGCATAAATCTATGATCCTGACACACAGGGTACTAATAAAAAATATTTGTCTCCAAGCAAATCCAAACCTCTTTTAATAATGCTTGGAATTGTACTGAAACATCCTGCAGTAGTGTAATAAATTAATACCGGAACCTTTTCAAAGTTAACATTCTTAAAACCTCACGTCAGAATTTTTATAATCGTAAAGCAAGTAGCATTGCTCTGTATGTAGAGAAATCTACTTCACTGATTCAGAGAAATACTTGAAATAACCCTTAACTGACTTCAATTAGAGTTTCACCATATCTCCTTAAAGCCTAAAATGCACTGCTGTTTGTGAAAATGCCTTCACAACTGTATCATGAACTGATAGCTATTTAAAGGTGGAAGTGACAAAGACAGCAATCTCTCAATCACTTCATGACACCTGTCTATTCTTTTCAATAGAAATCACGTCATTCCTGACAATTTAATGTTCAATATAAAAAAATAGTCTTGAATATTCAGATAAAAATATACTTAAGGTGAAACAAGTGTGAAAATTTTGAAATTTTGCAATTTTGCTGAACCCCTTTAATCACTCCTTAAACGAACAAGCTACATTTGTTGATTACAATACGATCAAAATAGGTCAACTGTTTCAGTGATTATGGATTGTTCTGTTCGAGTGGCCTATATTCTCTAAATGTAGCTGTGATTTTTTTTTTTCGTAAAAGGTCAAAATACATTTTTTCTTGTAATCACTGCAGACAATAATGTGTAAAACTAAACAAAAATTGAGAATGCAGCCAACAAACCAAAATTATGCATGAATTAATTGGGTAGGTTTGCTATAGGTTGGCCATAGAGCGCTCTAAACCCTTATTGGCAAAATAGTGAACATGGTATTGACAATAATTCTCACGTAAAAATTTTACTACAATCATTTTAACTACACAAAGCTACTGGATTTTTTGATTTGTGACATGCATCTTTTAGCCTGCCCCGGCGGCCATGTAACGTACATTCATTACCTTCACAAAGGGATATGAATATTTTATAAACATTGCTTTTATCTTTAGTTACATTTACATTTTTTGTTAAAATTTTGTATGAATTTTTTAATTTTGTGGGGTTTTCTTTACACACTTTTGGGCCCTGGCAACAATGTGAACGTGTACAAGAAAAGAAAGCGAATTAAATATTGACCTTAGAGACTTCCTTGCAAGAAATATGTATTAAATATTGTGAGAAAATACTATATTAAAAGGTCTCTATCATCTGTCTATACCTATTTCTCCTCTGCAAAACCATCAATAAATTATCTCAAACAAGCAGCATCCACTCAAAACATGGGCCAAGTTCAAAGAGCAGGGTCCACTGGTTTATTCTACAATTCTGTACACTTAAATTTATACATTTTGCTCTGCGACTGCTTTCCTGGAATCATAGACGAGCGTATACACACTCACCAATGTTTCAGAATTGCCCAGTTAGCCCAAGAGTGGAAGAAGAGAAAGGAAAAAGGCAAAGTGGGAATGACCTTATGAACATAAAGGGAAAAAAATACAGAGAATGCTGGTCTCAGTTTATATACAGCCACTTTTCAACTGGATGAACTGGATGAACACAAGATATGCAAAATCAGCTTATGCCACATACATCCTATAGTGCTTTCTATAACAGCAATACATAGTTCTCTGTCTTTATTTACACCTTTAATCTGATAAAAAATAAAACATTTATCTGTTTCATCATCAATCACATCTTCTTCCCAAGTCAAGAGGAAATATGAAAATATAAGAAAGGCTCGGCACACCGAAATGCTAAAAAAAAAACGTCATGCAGAGGTGTACACCTAGAGATCGAAACCAACAAAAGCAAACAAACTAGAGAGAGAAAGAAAGAAAGAGAAAAAAAACTTCGACTAAAATCAGACCTGGCACAATATTTTACTGAAAATACTGAAATGCACCTGATTTCAAGTATAACAGGTTTCTTCAATTTAAAGATCTGTAACTTAATACACAACATTTGTGAATATATTATCTCTTTATCTTTTTACAGCTATATTTCTTTTTTTGATTCTAGTATACAGTCATAGTTGTTATTGCATTGTTTTTGCATATCTTGTGGTATGCAGGCACACATCCACATAATCATCTGTGCATTCTGCATATACTGCACACACATGGGCCACAAACCATGCACACACACTCTTCTCTCTCATCCTCTACACACAGTCGTGGCCTAGAATAAAACGCAGGGCCCGATGCAGCCTCACGTAACACATGGCACATTGTGTGAAAAAAATAAAATAAAATAAAAAAATCAAAAATGCTCAGGAGGGTTTCGAGGATGGGAACTGATGTAGTGGCTTTTGGACTGAAAGTGGAGGTGGATATTGGCTACATGTTTATCAGGTTTTCCACAAACTTTTCCTTAGAGTGGACAACAAATACATTCACCCAATCGAACCATTTTAACAGGTGTGAAACGCTTGAACAGGGAGACCTTGAAAAATTCAGTTCGGTTGAGAAATTCCGTTTGAGAAGCACACAAACAGTATTGCGAGCTAAGAATCAGTCCGGGAGAAAACAAACAAACAAAACCAAAAAGGAAAATAATGTTGACGCTTACTCGTTTATCAAAAGCTATAAGTTACCGATACCCAGTGTGCAAAGCTGTGACAGAACTCTCGTTATCCCATTCTTTAGGTCTGGAATAATAAAGAATCAACTAAGAATGCTATCAGTTCATACATCATCAGATTGAAAATTCTTCGTAAGTGCATGTGTCATTCTGGCACTAAACACCCCACGCTCCTTACCACACATTATGGTCACATAGTAATATAACCTAGAACATTTGAACACCTTATTTGCATAATAGTTTGCTAAATCTTCCTCTCTGAGTATGTGTCTGTGTGATTGTATGAATGCATGCATACACTGCTAAACCAAGCAAAAATATATCAGACACCAGCAACAACAACAACAATAATCATAATAATAATAATAATCATAATAATAATAATAATGTAATCTAATAGTGATTTTAATGATGATATATTTAGCCCTGTGTAAACTACATTAGAAAGAGTGTCATAAATGATAGGCTACCCAGATGTCCCTGAATAAATAAATGTTTTTTTTTTCTCTCTCCTGTCTCTCCCCAAAGTGCACCTTTTAAACGTCATGATTAGATTAGCAGTGCTCTCCCAGGACTTGGGAGAGGAACTTGAAGTGGTCTGTGTTAACTGTGAAAATCACACCTTTTCAAATAAAAGCATTTTGGCAGTTTGAGCCATCCGGCTACTTCAGTAGTTTACCCTTCAGACCATCGGTCAACCAGCACAAGAGCAGCAAGAACAAAAGCCTTGGAAGTATGTCTGCCTTCGATACCTTTGACTAAGCAGGCAGTTACGCATCGGCACACTTCTGCTACCTTATGATTACCTGAACACAACAATAGAGAGCATCCCCACTGAGCACACGTCCTCTCTGGGAGAAATAAATAAATAAATACAGTTAATCTGTCAGAGGTGCATCCCGGCAGAGACGTTCCACAATGCTATGCGTTAGCCTCAGGCAGGATATCAAACATCTTAATCCCCGTAAGAAAAATAGGGGGTGCTAGCGGGTAGTGGGTGGGAGCACAGGCAGTACCCTCCCTTTTAAAATCAGGATAAATCACATTACAAAAAAACCAAAGGCTGGCCTAGGAAAACAGAGAAATCAGAGTTGATCTTTAATGCTGAAAAAATACTGATCATTATTAAATACAGCATGCGTGGACACAACTGATTTATGGCCTGAACCTTCCGCAGCCACGGGAAATCCCTCCCACCGAACAAGAGAGACGACAGTACACAGAGGAGCTGTAGGAGAGAACTCCCGATTTTCTCTCAGAAACACACCGTACGGTGAGTTAGAAACTGGCCTACAAATAAAAAAATATGAGTCACAGAGAAATAAGAAAGCAATGCCAAATCATTAAAGGAGCAAAAAGTTCAAAGTAAAATGACAAACAAGTCGAGGTATATAGTGGGCTGGGATGCAGGCCTCCTCCTAGTGATGAGTTAAACAGAGGAAGAAGAGAGGAGAAGGCTTTGAACTCCTGCATTTTAGTCTCTCTCTGTTGAACGCGCCTCCCAGTGCTCCCACAAACACCCCTGTAAGCCTTGACAGCCTTGTGGAGGATACCGACTAGAGCCTGCTCGCGAACAACACGAGCAAGAGGAGAGGAAAAGAGCAATAAGCTGCTTCTGCTTCAGGACGTCTTCTCGGCTGGAGACAGACCAGCGCAAACTCGCACAGTTCCCACTGAACCCTCTCAGGCGGCCTTTTGCTGCTGATGACACCTTAATGATGAAGCCATAGGAAATGATAAATGACAAAGTAGAGTTCTACTTTTCTCTGTGTTGAAGTCTTTGTCTTTGCATCTTTACTTCAATCTCTCAGTCAAAGTTCTAAGAACTGTGAGGCACTTTAGATACGTTCTCTCCCTGTCACTCTCGCACTCATACGCCCACTGACACACGCACACGCATTTGCTTACAGCCATTCACACCTTTAAAAAAAATCTGGTTCAGCTAAGTCAAATTGCATTATACTCCTACAATAAATACAGATTGAAAGAGAATGTTCTGACTAGTGGCCGCCAGTGTCCCCAGGCAGAGCAGGGGAACCGATGAGAGAAAAAGAGTGGGGCGAGACAGTGTAAATCCTCAGTGCTAATATTATCCCTACAAGCTGGTCACACACTCCATGTCCTTATCCTCCATTAGCCCGCTGTTCCTTTGACTCCCCCCAGCTGCCCGCAGCCCCCCTGCCCCGTTTTCCTGGTCCTCCAGGTCACTTCTTAGCAGCTCCTCTGTTTCTCCAGCTCTAGACAGCCCCTGGCTGTTGCGCCGCAATGATTCCTGGATCCCAGTATCCCTGCAGTGCATATAGGGCAGAAGGTTGCCGTTAGGGCTGGGAGGTCCGTTGGCGTTAAGTATATTATCTGCCGCATTCTCCATCTCCTCCATTGTCATTTCGCATGCATCAGCAAGCTCCTGCTTGGCCACTGCAATGAAGGAGGGGTCCTGTGCATAGCAACCCAGACCCTCAGATATCAACACCTGAGCAGAGAGAGAAAGAGATGTATTTTAGTGAACTGCTGAATGAGCCACAACTGCAGCTTGCATGTTTGCAGTGACTATTCTTCATGCAGTTAAAGGTATCAGGCTATTAAGATTTCAGAAGCTTTGAAATGGGTCCCAAAGACCAGCAAAGCTGAGAACTCTAGCACTGCTCCATCAAGCTGCAAATAGCCTGCATGCTAACTTCCACCAAGTCTTTGTGATGCCCAAGAGTTTAAACAGGACTGCAGTGCTTGGTTCAGCAGTGGTTCTCCTGCCGCTGGTACATTTGCATCTACCCCAGGGTCTCGCAGGGTAGTGCCAAGCCCTGCTATGAGACCTAAAAGTGAGTGTGCTCAAGGGGTGAGTAATAAAATATGTTTTGATTTTGTTACAACACAAAGAAATTAGTTCAGACAGATATGTAGGAGCCAGACCACGTGGAGCCTTGAAGGTGAGTAGGATGTTGTATTTAATCCTAAGATCAACAGGAAGCCAATGCAGCTGCTGGAGAACAGGTGTAGTACGTGCTGTACGCTTGGTGGAGGTTATTGTGGATGTATTGTAGACGATTTAACAGTTTATTTGGAAGTCCATAGAACAAAATAATCGATGCGTGACAAAAACAAAGCATTAACCAAAATTTTAGGTTCGCTGTCACTAAGCATGGGACGTAAGCGTACGCAGATGACAAAAAGCATTTTATGGCATGACTGGGACTTTTTATATAGTTTTTGCTACTTATTTTTTGATCAATAATATATAGAATATTAAAAATATATATTTTATCATGTATATAATCAAGGGTTTCGATAATGTAGGGTTTGCTTCTCTGCACAAAATGACAAAATCCGAAGGAACAAAACAGGCTTGTTTTACTACCAAAAGACGTCTAAGTGCAGAAATCATTCATTCATTCATTATCTGTAACCCTTATCCAGTTCAGGGTCCAGAGCCTACCTGGAATCATTGGGCGCAAGGTGGGAATACACCCTGGAGGGGGCGCCAGTCCTTCACAGGGCAACACACACACAAATTCACTCACACACTCTGACACTTTTAAGTCGCCAATCCACCTACCAACGTGTGTTTTTGGACTGTGGGAGGAAACCAAAGCACCTGGAGGAAATCCACGCAGACACAGGGAGAACACACCAATTCCTCACAGACAGTCACCCGGAGCAGGACTCGAACCCACAACCTCCAGGCCCCTGGAGCTGTGGGACTATGACACTACCTGCTGCGCAACCGTGATGCTTACTACAGAAATCACTGAATCTATATTACGCAACTCTAACATTTGTTCTGGGCTTTTTGTTGCATACTTTGTGGCTGTAGAATGGATTTTAAATGGTATTAAATGAATAAACCAGTACCCCTCAGGGCTCTGTGCTGTAACCCTCACAGTTATGCGAATATAGTGTTCTGTATTCTGGAAGTCATGGTAAATAGATATTTGGCCGGGTAGCAAGAGAGATGTTTAATAGCCTGATACTCACTGCATCATACATTGCTCTTTATAAAAACTCACGTGACAAAGAATAAAGGGAAAGCACCGATCCTCACCGCTTCCACAAGACTCCCTGCACTCCCATGTGATAGTGAGCCCGTCTCTTTGCATGTTACAGGTGGCACTGTTAGAGAGACAGGCCGCAGTGCTCTCCTAGAGCTCCTTGTGTCGTTTCCATTGCTGTCACTGCGACACGTGACACAATTAACTGATGGTAGACTGCTGTTGAGTTTTTCATAGGAACCAGTTCCTTCCAGCCTCAGTGAGGGTACAAGCTGGTCACAAAGCCCACCCGGTCCTTGGGTACTAGGACTGGCAGGAGGTGTAGAACACAGACGAGTGAACAAAGTAGGAGAATGACTCCTTCTCAGCAAGGGGCTCAGACCTGCTACAGCCAGCGCCTGAGTATATGTGTTTGAATGGAAAGAATGAGAATATCAATGAGAAAAACCACACAGAAGAAATCACACTTGACCAACTGCATCAACAGGGATTTAAGCAGATGAACTTAGACAAATGTATTAATATGATAAGGCTTTTTATGTCAAAGCTGCTTGTACAGAACATGCATGTGCTAACAATGCTCCTCTTCATGAGGTTTGGGCACTGGAATTATCACCATCACGGTTACATCAACAAGTCTAAGTCTAAATCATTAAGCTTTTTTAATATTCTTTTTTTTTTTTTTTTCCACAATCGACTTCTTGGAATGAATCGCCACCTTCAGGCAACAAATGTTCATAAAAAATGTGCCCTACCTAGTCATTAGTGTGACTGATTCAGCACTGATAACACGTCCTGTTAAAGCAGCCAACCCCATTATCACTTTCTCAATAGTTTGCATGAGTGGCTGAATATCTGTGTCGGTTCTTTTTTACCTGGTGGTGGACCAGGTGCATGGGTACTGCTGTCTTCTGAGAGTTATCAGCTCTGGTCTGTCTCCTCAGACACTCTAAATGAAAGGAAGATCTTCGGCCTGTGTTCATCGTGAGAAAGAAGGTTATTTAATAAGTTAGTCAACAGTCACGGCAAAAATGATGTACAGGGGTTAGACAATGAAACTGAAACACCTGTCATTTTAGTGTGGGAGGTTTCATGGCTAAATTGGAGCAGCCTGGAGGCCAATCTTCATTAATTGCACATTGCACCAGTAAGACCATGTGCATCCAATGGTTCAAACATTGTGTCCTGAAGGCGGTGCCGTGTATCAGGACGACAATGCACCAATACACACAGCAAGACTGGTGAAAGATTGGTTTGATGAACATGAAAGTGAAGTTGAACATCTCCCATGGCCTGCACAGTCACCAGATCTAAATATTATTGAGCCACTTTGGGGAGTTTTGGAGGAGCGAGTCAGGAAACGTTTTCCTCCACCAGCATCACGTAGCGACCTGGTCACTATCCTGCAAGAAGAATGGCTTCAAATCCCTCTGACCACTGTGCAGGACTTGTATATGTCATTCCCAAGACGAAATGACGCTGTATTGGCCACAAAAGGAGGCCCTACACCATACTAATACATTATTGTGGTTTAAAACCAGGTGTTTCAGTTTCATTGTCCAACCCCTTTAAGTGCTCTGCATTTCCATATATTTGTTGTATATCAGTTATTCTTACTCAGTGCAGTAGGACAAAGAAAAGCTCGTTGGGGAGACTGCCATGGTCGTCTGTCCTCACCCACATCAGCTTCCTCCATCACAGCAAGCTGCTTGCACTCTTCGTCTTGCAATGCCAACCTATCATGCATTTGGTGTATATCAGGTAAGCAGTATTTGAAATTGGTATTTTTTTATCAAGTGATGATAGAGTTGTGTTACATTTCAGTAGACAGCATATTCTGATTGCGGTGGCACTCTCTCTCTGTGAAGATTTCATCATATATTTCGTCTGTGGACACCTCCTCCCGGCGGATTATTGGGAGGCAGCTGTCACTTGAGTCCGAGCTGAACAGAGGATAAAAAAAAAACAACAGCATATAAATTAAGATTGTTCTGGCATGTGATCAAAACAAAATAAAGTGACAAATCACTTTTACAGTGAAAGACATGAATTCATTTATATGTACGTTATATATATGTGTTATATATTCATTTGCCTTGTTACAAATCTCCACTGGTGAATGTGTCTCGACCCTCGCTGCCATTGTATGCTTAGCTGAACCTATGTGTGCTCTTAGGTCCTTTACACCTTTATTTGCTACACAAAACATGGGAATTTCTTTTTTAATTCATCCGAGAACTTACATTTACGTTTCGGCATAGCTGCTCCAGATGAGGGTGGGTACATGAGCTTTGCCTGACGTAAACAAGGACTACTGACGTGCAGACTGACCAATTAAATGTTTACAGAGAAGGTTATCGACCAATAACGGTAGCTCTACAGTCAGACCGTCCAATCAGAAGAGGCTACTTCACCACGCCCCCTTCTCACTCAAGCGAACCAATCGGAGTAGGGGAGGGCGGGACTAGTTTGTGAACGAAACGCTTCTCGATAATTCTACGTAAGCTCTAGAAAAACAAAATCCCGGATGTTTGTGAAATTCCGCTCGGACATTTTTTTAAGTCTAAAAAAGAGGCCGGGTAAAAGAGGACGTCTGGTCATCCTATGTAATAACATAATTTTGGGAGTAGGACCACGCCCGAACTCCTCCTCTCAGCCCTATATATACCCTGCAAATTCACGTAATTTCCGCGTTGAACAAACTTGCTTCATTTAGTTCAGGAGATGGATCTTGACTCGACTGCTTCACTACATCAGCTCGCTCCTCTGCGCTCGGTCATTCCTGCTGATCCCCATATTCGAAGCCGTGTTCGGCCATTATCAAACCAACCGAGCCTCCTGTTTTTTAAAAACTTGCTCCCACCTCCATCCCGTCTCCACCCTTTTCTCATATTCATTTATCCAATGGGGGGGTCCGGCTTCCTACGCAATCATAAGCCGCCCTGAACTCCTCCCCAAAGACTTCTGAGTTCACCTCCCCGTTTCAGCCTCTAGGGGCGTGGTCCGTACTAGCAAAACCTGAACTAGTGTGAGAGCTTTGGTAGCCTCACCATTTTGTGTTTTATATTCATAAATACGTTCTGCTCCTTGAATTGAAGTAGCAGATTGTGACAAAGTCAGATTGTGACTACCATGCCGCCGTGTATGGCTTTCATGTTTCTCTATTCCATACCTTTTATTAGGGAAGCACCATGAGGAGTGAGGCAGTATTACAGGTGCGAGCAGTGGTCTGGTGTGGCCATCCACCGTGCTGATGGAAGGGCTGGGGTAGCAATGTCCGATGGCTGTGTTGTTGGCGTTGTTGATGTTGGCATTGGAACCTGAGGACGAGTAGCTGCTGGGGGTGAAGGTGGAGTCCACTAGTTTCTCATGCGATGGGGACTCTCCCTCGCCTGGGCTGCCTGACTTGTTGATGTGCAGTGGGCGTTGAGTGGTAAAGGACTGTGGGAAGGAGGCACGTCCATCGCTCTGGTGGTAGTAATTCACATGGTTCCCAAAGAGACCACCCGATCGCTGCAAAGACCCAGAGACACTTGATCACTACATACCAACAAGCACACAAACACACATCACCCAACATAAATGCTTTCCTCATCCAGAGTCCTTTTTATGAACACACAATCAGTCACTCCCGCTTCTTAGCATGAATGAGAGCAAAGCGCAGACATGCACTCGTGTAAATAAAATGAATTGCGATAGAATGTAGTGATCATTGTATAATTCATAATCATTTTTTTAACACTGGCCCACGTAAAATATTTAGTTTCTTTTTCATAAATAATGTACAATTATTACCACATATATGTCAAAAGGCAAGATAATAATGTCAGCTGAAAGAGCCCAGTAAAATGCTAAAGGGAATGCTACAGTACACTTATGGACAAGGCGAAGAAATCCCCCTACCTTTTTGTTTATAGATTAATTTATCCTGAATTAAGTCATTACAAAATGAACAGATTTACAAGGACTCCCCCAATCACACAGTACCACAAAGGTGGGAAGATGAAGGCAGGACATGCTTCCTCCGAGGCATGTTTATTCCTGAATAAGTGCAAACAATGCTGGACAGTTTAACATGGATGGAGGAGGAGGACAGATCTGTTATGTAACAGCACTATAGCATTAAAAGGAGTTATGTGGGAAGCGTGAGAGTCGTCTAGAAGATCAAGGTCAGTTTTGATGAACTACTGATGATAGAAAAAAATGGACTGCTGCGCAACTCTGGAGCCAAAAGCCCACTTTCAAAAAAAAGTTGTAAAAAACTTTAGCACAAAAAAATTTAAAAAACCCCAGCAACAAAAACTACTTGCCCGATTTGGAAACAGCAACATGGGAGCCAAAATAATCAGTGAATTCAGGTACATATCTAACAAAAAGTACATTGCCTTAGTTCTATTCCAGTTCAAAAGTTGAAAAGAAAAACTTGCTTCTGTTGCTCGTTTTGTGTTGCACTGCTAGCGGTAAATTCCTAAACCACCATAATTTGATGGATAATTATGAAAAACTTATATATTCTTATTAAGAGTGACTCGAATGTAGCAGTTTTGATCACAAACTCCTGAGTGTGTATTGAGAATATTCTCCAGTTTGCTGTTTGGTTTTAGTACTCGCCTCTTCAACTTTTCCACATTAAATGTTATCCTACTACTAGTCTGGTTTTATTGATTGATCTGTGGTATATGATCATGAATAGTGAGTGATGGGTAATGATATACAACTGTATTCAAATCCATTGGTGTTTTAGATGTATTTCAGCAGCAAAATATCCAAACTCAGGCATATAGCATAGACAATAGGCCTGTCACAATAATCACATTAGCGACTTATGGTACAATATATGGACATATACAGGGGTTGGACAATGAAAGTGAAACACCTGGTTTTAGACCACAATCATTTATTAATAGGTCAGAGGGATTTTAAGCCATTCTTCTTGCAGGATAGTGGCCAGGTCACTGCGTGATGCTGGTGGAGGAAAACGTTTCCTGACTCGCTCCTCCAAAACACCCCAAAATGGCTCAATAATATTTGGATCTGGTGACTGTGCAGGCCATGGGAGATGTTCAACTTCACTTTCATGTTCATCAAACCAATCTTTCACCAGTCTTGCTGTGTGTATTGGTGCATTGTCATCCTGATACACGGCACCGCCTTCAGGACACAATGTTTGAACCATTGGATGTACATGGTCTTACTGGTGCAATGTGCAGTTAATGAAGATTGGCCACCAGGCTGCTCCAATTTAGCCATGAAACCTCCCACACTACAATGACAGGTGTTTCACTTTCATTGTCTAACCCCTGTATATGCTCAATACATTTTGTCGATAGTAATATCTCCCATATTGTGTTCATTGGTTTTTTTGTTTGACACCAGTTTAAATACATCACACTGCAACAAAACTTATTCCCTAGTTTTTCTGGTCTCTTCTTTCTGGGGCCATTTTGTTGATATGTTTGAAAACAGTGGTTTAATTTTTTAATTATATTTATCTAGTATATTACAATGTTTGTATATTCTAAAAGTTCACTGCTGTTTAAAGGGGTGAAACTACTACATAAAAGGCTATTGTGACAGGCCTGATAGACGGGTATAATTTGTGACAGGCTAATGTGCTAAAAAATGTTTTTTTTGTTGTTTTTTTTAAAGCAAGCTTAATCTGATGGTGAAGTGCGAGTGCAGTGGTCACCCAGTTGATCAGGAAGCTCCAGCAGCAGAAGCAATGGTCTGAGCCAAAAAGGGGAGAGGAAAAAGAAAAAAGTATCAGACCTTTACCCTGAAGATATCGTCTTCAGATGCAGCACACACCGTTTCCTTCATGGCCTTCTCCAGCTCCTCCTCCACGGTTAGGTCCCCTGATATCGCTCTCCTGATCTCTGGACCCATGTCATGCAGGGTACGCAGGCCAGCCTAAACATAACCACATGCAGACGTCAGCACACAAAGAGAGAGATGAAAAGCCCCTTAGACATGCAACTACAAACTCTTTAGATACTGAACCTATGTGTAAAAGGATGGTGTTTTAGACCCCACCTGCAGAGAGAGAGCAGTCTTTGGGGGCACTTTAGCCACCAGACCCTGCTCCTTCCGCTTCTTGAACTTCCTGAAGTATTCCTGGATGAGGAATGTGGCATAGAACTTCCCTACCGTCACCTCGTCATCTAGAGACAGAAACCAGCATGAGCACAGTCTGAAAATCAATACAGGCCAATAATAGTGCATTCATTCATTATCTGTAAGCGCTTATCCAGTTCAGGGTTGCGGTGGGTCCAGAGCCTACCTGGAATCATTGGGCGCAAGGCGGGAATACACCCTGGAGGGGGCGCCAGTCCTTCACAGGGCAACACAGACACACTCACACCTACAGACACTTTTGAGTCACCAATCCACCTGCATCGTGTGTTTTTGGACTGTGGAAGGAAACCGGAGCACCCGGAGGAAACCCACACGGACACAGGGAGAACACACCAACTCCTCACAGACAGTCACCCGGAGCGGGAATCGAACCCACAACCTCCAGGACCCTGGAGCTGTGTTACTGCAACACTACCTGCTGCGCCACCGTGCCACCCAATAATAGTGCAGATATTCTTAAAATTAAGTGCAAACTATCCACACACACAATCAATTCTGTGGCTGTTTCTGAAAGGCAAAATGGTGCATCCATGTCCTGGTCTGTAATGCTACTCAGTTACAAATAACTTACAGAATACTGCCTTGTGAGACAGCAAAACAGCAAGGCATTATGGTTCCTGCCTCCTGTTTCAAACAAACTGTAACCTATAAAGCAGCAGATCTTTCAAACCATTTCTTTTTTTCTGACTGAAAAAAATAAGGCATAGCAAATTGTGGACTCATTTCTTTGATTTGGTTTTAAAGGGCCCATATCTTCATTACAGATCGGGAAGATTAAATTGCTTCTAAACTGCCTCATTAAATGATCAGTGCCAGACTGATGCCTTTCAGAGAAATTTGCCATTTGAATGATGAGTGTGCAATTGAAAGTGAATGATGAGTTTTTAATTTTAGGAAGGTGGGCAGGGATCTACAGCAGGAAGAGAATAATGAGAGTGAATCCTTCGTGTCTTCCAAACACAGCAGAGCAGCATCCATCCATTATCTGTAAGCGCTGATCCAATTAAGGGTCGCGGTGGGTCCAGAGCCTACCTGGAATCATTGGGCGCAAGGCGGGAATACACCCTGGAGGGGGCGCTAGTCCTTCACAGGGCAAAACACACTCTCGGACACTTTTGAGTCACCAATCCACCTACAAACGTGTGTTTTTGGACCGTGGGAGGAAACCGGAGCATGCGGAGGAAACCCACGCAGACACAGGGAGGACACACCAACTTCTCACAGACAGTCACCTGGAGTGGGAATCGAACCTCACAATGTCCAGGCCACCATGCCGCCCCGCAGAGCAGCAGTTTACTGGTATTATATGCCCAAGACAAAGATATGTTACTAAATTACACTGGCAAAAGCCCTCGCATATCATAAGCACTGAAGTTGACTTTTTTGACCTGTGGGTTTTTAGCAGATATCTGGAGTCTTGTCGATATTATGGGAGTTTAACAACTATCTACAAATTACATTGTAAATCATGATCATTGGGGTCAAAGCAATATGCATTATTTTTTAAAGCCATCAGATTTAAACAAACAATATGTTTGATACTCTTTTAAGTCATTTTAAGTATTTTAATTTATGTGTAGTCTCAAAGATGTGGAAAGACTGGATTAATTAATAAATGATATTACTGACCTCCAGCTGGTGGCACAACCTGGTCCAGCAACTTCATACTGGTTCTCTTCCAGATTTTCTTCACAATGGCCCTCAGTTCTTCGTTTGCTTGCTCCAGGTTACCTACCACCACACATATCAACACACAAATGCTCAGCATGACACACACCAGCATACAAACTTATGGTTCTGTGACAGAATAACACAGTGTGATTAAAGCATTTTATACCTTCTGTTTTAATGCGGAGGGCAGTGCGCACCAAGGCAAACAGTGTGGCATTGAACATCACTGTGCCATCGCTGTTCAGAGGCATGTTCATGGACACTAGGCGCTGAGGGAGGCACAATCCCAGAGGCATTTAAGCAATTTGAAGAAAGATGTTATGAATATTTATCCTTATAGGTATCTGTATGAGTGTAAAAGAGGGTAGATTTTACAAACCTTGCAGGCCACTCTGTGAGGACAGAGTTTGCCGAAGCCCAGAGGTGGCTGAATTCTCCTCAATAATGTCACCACATCCAGATGTTTAATCCTTCCCCTAGGTTGAACACACATTTAGTCAATTTTATCACATCGATTGTATAAAGCGTATTTTAAAATGCATTAAAATGTTCATATGGGAGACAAGAGAACAGAAAATTACTGACTTTGCCTCAGGGTCATACTCTGCCCATATTCTCTTGAACTCATCCAGATGATGCGGCCCCAAGATAGACCAATCACGTGTCAGATAGTCAAAGTTGTCCATGATGACAGCCACAAACAGGTTGATAATCTGTTCGCAGGGAAAAGGGGAGCCAGGTTATGGAAGGGTAAGACAGCTTAAGGAAAAAGCAATGCACTCGGAATCCACTGAATGACATTATGGATTTGTAAATTAAATCATTTTCATGATCCAGATATTCTTGCACATCCAGAGAACTGAGAGAGGTTTTATATGAACTGCCATTTAGATTAAGCCACATTTCAATATACTGTCAAGAAGTGCCTGGGGCTCATGACAGAAGAATACTGAGTGATCTGAATAATAAGGATTGTACTTACCAGAAAGGCACAGAGCATGTAGAAACTGACAAAGTAGATAATGGCAAAGTGACTGCCACACTCTTCACTGGTAGGACCCTCTTCAGAGCCCTTCTCACAAGGGCGGTTAGGGGCACAGGCCAACATGATGTCCTGCCAGGCTTCACCTGTCGCACACCTTCAAATATACACACATAGTTTTTAAATAAAGATCAGTACCGAGAATTATTTGGTTTTCACGAATATATTTTTGAAAACCAGATCCTAACAAGGGTGTGTTTTTAACCTTAGTCATATTTGGGCAGTCAATGTTTGGGCAACCCCAGTCAAATACACATGCACATTTTAAGTCATATGTATATATAAATATATTTTATATGTGTTTTTCATCCTGGGTTTTGTTTTAACTGGGCTTTCAACTAATAAAAGGTTTTCTTATTTGTCCAGTGTTCACAATCCCTGGTTCAACAGAAGTGATTCTAGTTTAAGCCACACCCTGGAAATGGGTGTTCGTTTACCTTCAAGAACACTCACCTCAGACCTTAAAGGCCTAGGATTTATAACATGGCTCAGAGAAATATTTCAGACACAGCTGACCTTTGATACCTCAAGTCAGAAATAAACAGGAAAAACAGAATTCACCTGAAGAGCAGTAGCACGGCTTGTGGGAACGTCTGAAAGTTGTTGTTTCTGTTGATCTGAGTGTTGTCCTTTAGTGCTATCTTACCAAATACCTGCAAAATGAGGAGGAGTAAGCATTAGGAAAACGCTATTGCACATCTGAAATAATCAACCATGTAGACATTTTGAGTCAATATAATTTTATCAGGGCAGCACTGAGTCACACAGTTCCAGCAACCTGGAGGTTGTGGGTTCAAGTCCTGCTCCGGGTGACTGTATGTGAGTATTGTGGTGTGTTCTCCCCATTTCTGCGTAGGTTTCCTCCGGGTGACTGTCTGTGAGGAGTGTGATGTGTTCTCCCTGTGTCTGCGTGGGTTTCCTCCGGGTGCTCCGGTTTCCTCCCACAGTGTAAAAACACACGTTGGTAGGTGGACTGGTGACTCAAAAGTGTCCCTAGGTGCGAGTGTGTGAGTGTTTGTCGCCCTGTGAAGGACTGGCGCCCCCTCCAGGGTGTGTTCCTGCCTTGCACCTGGTGATTCTCGGTAGGCTCCGGACCCACTGCGAACCTGAACTGGATAAGGGTTACAGACAGTGAATGAATGAATTAACTTTTGTTCAGATTTAGCCTTTATGCCTCATTCCAACATTAGGTTTCTGGGTAACAGCTCCAAATTAATGAAAAAATGTTTTTAAGGATGAATGCATAGTGCAATCTGCTTTCTACAGGTTACTGACAGGGTTAACATGAAATCATTAGAAATGTCAAGCTAGGGACTATCACCTTTTATAAGTCATGTCCTAAAAAGAAATGTGTTTTTATCATGCGATCATGAAACCCCAGCTAAAATTTACATCATCAGATTGTTTAGAACAAAAGGTAATGAGCCCACAAAGGCAGATTTAAATAACTATTGGCCTACATTTGAATAATAGCTACGTTATATAATGCTACATTGCAGTCATGTCCGTGTGCAGTATTCCTGCTGAATCAGGTTGTGTCTGAATGGCTCCTCTGGCATTTAGTGCTATACTTTAGCACCGAACATTATAAATATTAGTCTAAGCTGCTTTCACATAGTTTATGTTAGAAACCAAATTACAAGCCATATAAAACAACCACAAAAATAAAAGAGAAAGAAAACAGGAGACACACAGCTACTGGGTGACATCTATACCTGCATTCCAATAACAGCGTAGATGAAGAAGAGCATTACAATAAGCAATGCCACATATGGAAGAGCCTGTGAAGAGACAGAGAGACTGATCAGTCTTTTCGGTTTTCTCTGATGTTGTTTAATGATATTGTCCCTCAGAGTGTAACTCGTAGGGTGCTCGGCCACGGCTCACTTGGAAGGATTTGATGAAGGTCCACAACAGGGTCCGTATTCCTTCTCCACGAGATAGCAGCTTGACCAGTCTCATCACTCGAAAAAGCCGGAAGAACGTGATGGAGATTCTGGCATTATCTTCCGTGTTCTGGAGCCCCTTTCAGGGTGTTACGGACACACACAACAGCACAGATGCACGGATTTGTGCATACATGTGCAAGCACATACACACAAAAACACACAGTCAGAAACACCCACACACACATTCACACACAAGTGCACAAGTACATCACAACAATGGACATACACAGAGTAAAGCACGCACACACACACACAAAACACACTGATTAGTATGTGTCAATAAAATAAAACACAGTCCTATTTCACCAACGGCAAGCTCAAGAAATACATCGCATAAATCACAAAATCTGGTGGCTTTGTTGCAAAATAAAAATGCACTACTCACAAAAGACATGGACCTGGCCTGGGAGGATATGAAGCAATTTCCCCACTTCCTTATCTAGCCTAACTCCCTAGCTTAGCAAATATCAAATGCAGTCTGCTTATCTGGAGCAGGATCCTCTTGTGATATTTTCAGTGATTTCTGTGTTAATCTACCATTCCTCAAAGCTGGGAGTTCCGACGCAAAAAAATTGAATTTGCCGAAGTTAATGCCCCTTATTCATCAAAGTTCCATAAGAATGAGTGCAGAGTTCCTACAATGATTGTCAAAATACTTGTTTGAGTCATGAAACTGCTGCATGACATTGAAACATTTTAAATAACATTTTTAAATTTTATTTTATTAATAACTTTAGTAATCTGAACAGGTGAAATCGGTGTTATCAACTGTGTTATACAAACCATACAGCATTTAAGGGAATCTGATAAATCTATGGACTGCCCATAATTCACTGTTATATTCCAATTTACTCAATTTACAGTCTTAGGCTTATCTTTTTACATTTAACTCCTTCTACTTAGTCAACGTTGTACATTCATTCATTCATTATCTGTAAGCACATATCCAGTTCAGGGTCACGGTGGGTCCAGAGCCTACCTGGAATCATTGGGCACAAGGCGGGCAGTCCTTCACAAGACAACATACACATGCGGACATTTTTGAGTCGCCAATCCACCTACAAAAGTGTGTTTTTGGACTGTGGGAGGAAACCGGAGCACCCGGAGGAAACCCACGCAGACGCAGGGAGAACACACTAACTCCTCACAGACAGTCACCTGGAACGGGATTCGAACCCACAACCTCCAGGCCCCTGGAGCTGTGTGACTGCGATACTAACCTGCTGCCACCCTCGTTGTACATATATATATTATTTTAACATATTAAATTCCTTTCAATTCTAGGTTGTCAATTATGGGCAATATGATCATCCCGCCAATAAATCAGCTACACCCAAATCTGCCTAGACACAAGATGTAAATGCAGGCTTTAGATTAAATAAATATGAGTTACACAACTTCACCTGCACTCGTTTTTCAAATATAACAATGAACAACTTTGATGAATAAGAGCTCCTTTGTCTTGAACTCCACAAACTGTCATGAAGATAACAAAATATCCATTAAAATCTACTAGACAAGTGTATCGTTACATATTTATTCAATGTATTTTTTAGGTATTTTAGGTAATAACTAACTATAAGATTGTCCTGCACAAAAGGCAAAGAATTAAAAAGGTAAAACAGGAATCCTGACTTTGATTTCCTTTACCATTATCTGTCACAGACTAGGATAGTTTCTGCTGGGACAGATACGTTTCTCACTGAATAGCTTAGCTTGCTTTCAGTTATTTGTTGTTGCACTTTTCAACTTGGGCTTTATAAGATTTCTCCAGACAGCGTCGTGAAAGAATGGTCATTTTAAACGGTCATTTTAAAATTCATAACTGCATTTTCCCCTACCATTGCACCTAGAAATATAACTATAAAGATTGTGTGCCCTTGGTCACACATCACATGTTTTGTTGATTTTCTAATTCAGACTAAGTCCACATCCTCTACAGAGACCACAGTTTAATGAAATGTAATAGAAGGGGCGGGGGGTTAAAAGAAAATCTGACATGTGCAAACGTTGCTATTTTCAACTCAGTAATAAACAGAAACAAGAAGAATAATCCCATAATTAAACATGGTCCATGTAGAGGACACATTCACTTAGTAAATCTACACAAAGTGGTGTTAAAACGTTTGTGGACTGCATCTCTCCTTAAGTTAACAGTTCACTGCTCGTACATATAATATGGAAAAAGAAAACAGCAAGGGGGCTGGACTCTTATCATACACAGATTACAATGACTACAAAATCACAAGGGAGGGGTGGGGGGAGGGGGATGCAACAACGCAATTGACACACAACAGCATTCACACAACAGTGTGTGTGTTTGTGTGGTAGGGTGGGACATGCTGGAGGCTGGATGCTGATGCTGATGGCTAAGGTAAGTATATGAAGGGGTTTTGGGGGAGTGAGGGGTTTGATTACCGTCGGTTCGTACCATTGGTCTTACCACAGAGGAGGGGGTGGAGGAGGACGGGTCAGCTGGCTTTAAAGAAAGGCAGACAGATCAAAGCTATTGCAGTGCTGACCTCCAATCATACAGCTGCCACAAAAAAAAATGTGTACGTGCATAGTTCTGTGTTAAGAAGTGTGTGGGTGCGTTATGTCAAGGTTAACAAAAAATGTGAGTTTTTTTTTTTTAGCATTAATGAGGACTGTATAGGTTGTGTATTTATTTATTCCCCACTGTGTGCAGTGTCCATTAAGCAGAGTTGGGCTATATCAGAACAGGAGTAATGGTGGTGGGTGTTAATTACACAGAAATGAAGTATCTGTATTCAGTAAAAGAATACATTTTGAAAAGGCAATATTCAGAATTAATTCACATTGTGCAGTTCATATTTTCAACAGTAAAAAAAACCTTCTTCATAGAAAAATGTTCTAAGACGATTCCAATATTGTCACTGTAAGGCCAAAAAACATCAAAAAGCAAACATCTGACTCCTAATTCATTACAGCAGAAAGACAAAACAGTCATAAAACTCAATATAACGTAAAGATATTTTATTCTAAGCAGGTTTGGAATAGGTCTGTTTGTCTATTTTCACACAATATGAAGGGGCTTCTATAATTTTGATACTATGTTAAAACGGAATAAATAAAAACGGAGACAGAATGTTTTGTCCAAATAGAAATTTTAAGCTAGTCTTAATTCTGAAATGACAAGAAAGCTATAAACATATTAAGTCACCAACAGCATTATTTTCCCAATTATTAAAAGTCAGCTTTAAATGTTCAACTGTTAAAATCCATTACTTTGATAATAGACTTTAACCTATAACTAGGGTGACCAGATGTAAGAAGGTTAAAAAGAGGACACGTTTGGGGGGACATTCACTGTTGTATGTTTAGCTGAACCCATGTGTGCTTTTAGGTCTTTTACACCTTTATGTGCTACACAAAACATGGGAATTTCTTTTTTAATCCATCTAAGAGCTTACATTTACGATTCGTCATAGCTGCTCGAGATGAGGGAGGGTACAGGAGCTTTGCCTGACGTAAACAAGGACTACTGACATGCAGACTGACCAATTAAATGTTTACAGAGAAGGTTATCGACCAATAACGGTAGCTCTACAGTCAGACCGTCCAATCAGAAAATTTTAGGCTACTTCACCACTCCCCCTTCTCACTCAAGCGAACCAAACGGAGTAGGCGAGGGCGGGACTAGTTTGTGAACGAAACGCTTCTCGAAAATTCTATGTAAGCTCTGTTCTATTGTGAAACTCCGCCCGGACATTTATTTAAGTCTAAAAAAGAGGAATTGTCCGGGTAAAAGAGGACGTCTGGTCAACCTACCTATAACTAGCACACTGCTGATAAAAACATGGCGGTGTCCATGTGTTTACGGTTTACTCTCAGCTGTTTTCTGTTTGCCATTTCAAGATGTATTTTGATAAAGGAACTCTTTTTAAATGTATTTTATTTGAATATGAATACATTTAGGACAGTGTATTCAGTCTTCAAATATCACTAATTTTACAATGTGTCCAGCCCAACCCTGCCAAAGTGTCTCTGTCTGTTCTGCAGTTTCCTGAGAAAGGGAACCATCCACTGGCCAAACGCAGAACTGCAACCTCAAAGTGAGAGCTGTGTAACACACTACTTATCCAGAAGTATTCAGACACTCTTTCTCAGAAGTGAATAACAGGACAATCTGGTGCAGCTGCATATGATCATAATGTCATCAAGGTCAGTGCTAAACGCTGGCTAAAATTAAGTCCCACACTATAAAGCCTCAGAGCTTACGACTGTGTACTTCACTTGTGTGTCTTAATGCAATCAAATCTGTACAGCAATGTTAGCGTGTAAAACCTTATGTAAGCAAGAGCACCAAATATGTCCCGGGTTTAATGCAACACAGTACAGCAATTGTGCTATTAATATTCTAACTAAAAGGCTAGCATTGCTCACTAAATACTGCCTACTGTAGTATATACTAATGCTCTGCTGTTGGTTGTGTAGAATATCCAACTCTAAACTGAATGAGAGCTTTGAGAAAACATTCAAACTACAAAAGTAGGGTAGGCAGCATTTCTATAATTAATCCGCTTTTAGACTGCGAGTTTGTATACATCTTCACCATAATTTACACTAACATTATCCATAAACAGTTGTTTGACAAGACTGAATAATCACAAAAGAACATGAGGCTCTTGTACTGTGGGTGTAGCATGTAAACAAAAAATAATCTTGACAAAATGCTGGAACAAATCCATAATGCAGCGCAACGCATAATTTATACCCAAGACTGATTAAATCCTTCTAGGATAGATGTTAGTTTAGCACGTGTCTGCAGACTTTTGGACATATACTGTGTACACAACATCAGATCTGTCATTATTTCTTTCTGTGTGAGAAATATATACATGTGAATAGTACTGTGGACCCTAAACAGTGCTGTATTTCGTGTGGGACGGGCGTGTGGATGGATGAGAATGGGAGACTTAAGTACACGTGTGTGAGCAAGTCTGTGTGTGGTGGTGTAATGGGTGTATGTCCAGCATCTACATGACGTGGGCAGAAAGATACATTGTCCTCTTTACTCAAATCCTCTGCAGATCCGCAATAAACACAGCATGGTATCATTTTTTTTTGCGAAACTGAATAGTTACGTCTTTTAGAACTTTGCACCAGTAAATATGAAAATGATTCCATGATGTTTGTGGATAACTGCAAAGGATCTGGCAACCCTGTCCATGCACACGCACAACACTACTGGGTTGGTCACAGAATTCCAAAATGTGCAATTGCGAGACTGTCAGAGAAGCACGATCTGCTCGCAGGCATTTTCATTTAAGAGCATTTGACGGTCATACTATAAGTTCTCTTACATTGCATAGTATCAGAGACTGGCTAACCCTGCTCCCCAGTGCTCAGACAAGAAAGAGTTCTAAGCTCTTTCGTTTAAGCAAGTGCACGTCTTCTTTTTCCACTATGAGTGAGGGAAACACTTTTTTTTTTTTAAACAAATTTAAGTGTTTACCACCCAGTCCTCTAGCAATTCGCTGTCCAATTCAGTGCAGGGCATTCAGGCAGAGAGAAGGGCTATCCAGTATGAAAATCAAGTCAACGAGAGCAGTAGATAAGGAATAGAGGAGAGACAGAGTAGAAGACACAGATAAGAGAGTAAAAGTGCAGAACTGACAGACAGGAGTAAAGGCATTCAGAGGGAAGGATGCAGTGTGGCATCGTCAACAAGACAAGAGCTGGCAAACATGACCTTCTCACCTTCCGTCTCTAAGTCAATCCAGACACTAACGAAAGGCCTTCTGAGAGGCACTGCAGACTAATGGCTTAAGGGCAGTTGTCACGGATTAGTGCTTCAGATTTTCAGAGAGGAATAATCTAAAGTTCTTACTGAAAGGAGAGCCGAATGACCAGGAACTGGTTTGGTCATCAACTATGAAGTTTGCTACGGTATTGTACTTCATGGAGGATTACTGGGATTGGTTAATCAAGCTTCAAAGGAAAAGTGCAGAGGGTATTTTTCTCTCAAAAAAGGAAAACAAAATGGCAGTCCAAACACAATGCTGAGATCAAGGCCATGCCTTCTGATTAAAATGAAATGAAAAAAAGTAATGGAGATAAGGAGGAAGGAATCTCAAACAAAAGTTAAGTCAGTGCAGAGAGGGTCTCTGTATAGCAGAAGAGGGGATATATCTCTGACGCTTCAAATGTTTATCCACTATATGAGGATATTTCCTGTTCACAGTTAACTGTCATGAATTAGCTTCATTATAATAGTCTCCACCTGCTTTTCAGAGACGCACAATGTCAGATAATCAGAAATTCCTATTGGCAATAACACGACAGTTTATTATCATTTAAATCATAAATTAAATAAGCAATGAAAAGATTCTTTCCAAAATTTTGAAAACACCTTTCTTTTCTTTTTAATTTTAAAGGTAATTAAATATTGAGTAACTGTACATTAACATTCACAGGAATGTTATACCTCAAATGCTTGAAATATTTATTTTATTTTCATTTCAAAAAGCACAGAGTATTTAGTGTTTATAAAAAAAGAACAACACCTAAAATTACATATATATTATGAAGTTATATTTTTTTTCTGCATCAGTTCTGGACTTCAGAAATGTCAGAATATGTCTTCAACAGCTCCTGCTATACAGTGTGTGGCATGCTCATGTGTGCAAGTGGAACTTAAAGCATGAAAGGTTAAGAAAGAGGAGAAAAGTGAGGAGAAACCAGGGAAAATGCATTAGCTTAGTCTCTACTGTTCTTGGGGGAGAGAGGTGTTGTGTGCAGGCAGGCAGGCTGAGAGACAGACTACTTACGTTAACCTCTGTGATAGCTATGTCAACAACGCTACCCACTACTATGAGAGCGTCAAATGTATTCCATGCATCGACAAAATAATGCTGCATTGGGTGGGGAGGAAGGGTAGGAGGGGGGAATGAAAGGAAACGAAAGAAGAAGAAAACAAGAGAGAGGAGAAAAAATAAGAAAGAAAACAGTTACATATGAACATTGACTTCTTTGAACATGTGGGGGGTAAATCATAAAACCAAAAGGAACAGGTGTGGAAAGGAAGTGAGTAAAAGAAAGGATAAGTATCCAAGACATGGCAGAGGAGAGGACCTGTGGGCAGTCATGCTTTCTGATGAGAAAAAGAACAACAGTCAGACACCTGTCATAACTGCTCTGAAAAGAACAAATGGGTCTCTTTGGTTAGTTGAGGTGTATTTGGTTAGTCACAGTGAAAGGTAAGTATGTAGCGCTCTCTCTCTCTCTCTCAAATCTCTTTTTCTCTCTTGGGCTCTCTCTTTCTCTAAATCTATTTATTAGTCCCCTGGAATATGATAACACAGCTGACACCTAACAGCTCCCTCACCACACTGTACAACAAAACATCACAGCAGCCATCTTGCCTCCAGGAGAAGTGGGACTTCAAGAGAAGAAAAGCAGCGAGACATGGACGTAGAGGAAGATAGGAGTCAGAGAAGAGTGAAAAGAACAAGAAGTGGAGAGCATTTAAGGAGAGAGACAAATAAGTGTGTGTGTGTGTGTGAGATAGAGAGAGAGAGAGAGGGATAGATAGATAGAGAGAGAGAGAGAAGGAAAGATGGTGGCGGTTTACTTACGTTTATTTCACTCAGAATGACGTCTATAATGCTGCCAATAACGATGAGGAAGTCAAAAACATTCCAGGGGTCACTAAAGTAACCCTATACAGGACGAAGGGGTAGTTAGACAGGCAGCATCAACCATTAGCAAAACTGTATACCTACCACTCTCCACTGAGCACTTCCTTTAATCAAAATATTAATGTCCCAAGCATTCGTACACATCACAGCCTGAAGGGTGAGAAGAGCAGGGTATAAACTAACACCTGTAGTCAGACACTGGTCTCCAGATTCACACTAAGGACAGTTTATGAACCATGAAAATAACTTCTTTTTTTGTTTGATGTTTTTTCAGCCTCTAGATGACTGTGATAGAACTATTTTGAAGCATAAACAACTACGAGTTAGGGCTAGCTAGCCTCCGCGCTAAAGGATTAGCAACGTGACGATTAGCCACCACATTTGACTCTTTTTCACTCTACTTTTTAAAATTTTGATATATATCTTTAGTATTTAGGATAGAAAATATATCTGGTTCAAACAAAACAGTACTACATTGAATTAATTTACTAGACATTTCCAGAAAATGTATCTTTTTAAAAAGAAGTTCAAACTGTGGTAGTTTGTACCCCACTCTCCAGTAAAGATAACTGATCAAAGTATAGCTAAACTTAATCTCTAAAATCTCACATCCACACAACCTCAGACTTGGTGTTTTGAGTGATATCACCGTTACTCCAGTTCCACAACAAGCTCAAAGTCTTTTACTGGGACAACAACACAGCAGAGCTATTTGCTATCATAAGTTAATTTAGTATTGTTAAGTTTTTATTGCAAATCTTGGTATAGCCAAAAGATTACCAGTTAAATAGTGTTAAATGTGACAGGCTTGAAAAACAACAACCTGGTTCCTGATAGAGATGAAAGTTAGTTAAGTAGATAAATTGAGGAAAACAGCTGTTAAACAAGCTATAAAAACAAAATTGCTAGTAATTGATGGCCGGGGGGCTTCACAGCTCTTGGAAAGAGAGAGCGAGAGAGAGATTTCTATCGCAGCTGAGAGTATGACCAGCATTTACACTGGGAAATCCTGGTCCTTAAAATTATGCAAACATTTTTAAAATTTAAAAATGTATTCAGATGTTCTTACCATTTAAATGGCAAATACAAACTCTGCCAATAAAATCCCTGTCGATAACAAATTTGTAAAAAAAAAAAAAAAGTCTGGAAAAAAAAAAAATCTAAGCAGAGATGTAGGCGATGATAAGTCACCTTGGTGTCCAGAAGAGACCTGAAATATCAGTTAATATAACACACCAAACACACCAAACTGTGCTTTGTTTTGCGGTTCTGTGGCTTAACATAAAAAGAGTGAACAGAGCCTTAAAACAATTATTTGAACACATTGCATACTTTGTTTTTACAATGTAGAATATCCATTTTTTTCAAAGCTGTACAGATGATTAGTTGTTGTGTGACATGAGAGAGTGTAAAATATTCCTGAAATATATTCTGTTAAACTTCAGTCTAAATTCTGGCCCAGTTCAGTTTTCCTGGAATTCAGGAAAATTCAAAAATGTAGTCTTTAGTGCTTACTGTGGAGTATATATTTGGAAGCAGTATAAATGCTGACAAATTTGTTAAATGCATTTTTGTTTTTAGAATTTTACTGAACAAGACTGGATTATTAATTCAAAAATGCAATTGTCTTATTTATTACCAAGTACAGGACTAAATTCCAGGAAATTAGTGAATGAAACAATACTGAACATAACTAGGCAACTACTAACAGGCCAGTCAGCCTATTTTATTCACTAAAAATGTAAATGTTTTTTATTTTAAATAATATTACAGAAACATGTTAGCCAAGTTGTCCAAGGTTACATGTTTGATTTAACTGTCTTTTAACGGGCTCAAATTTGTATGTAACGCAAAATTAAAACAAGTGTACCGATATACAATAATACAGTTTTTGTTCTGTTAAATTTGCTGAAAGACCAAAATAAATACTCCTCAGCATCTCTAGCGAGGACTAGCTCCAGCACTAGCATGAGTATTAAGCTCATCTGAAAGGGTAACTTTTTTAGATCTATGCGACATTTGGACTAACTCTACACTTCTCTCATGTAATGAGAGAGTGAGAGAGAGAGAGAGAGATAGAGAGTGTGTGTGTGCAGGATTTTCAATTTAAATTTTGAAAAAGTTTGGGAAGTCACAACTACCACTTGGCATGCTAAAATCATCTTCCACAGATCATTCTACATGTTTTGGTAGTTTGTGTGTTTTGATGGAGAAAGGACTGAAAGTAATTTTTATGTAAGAACTGTGTTCAGATCGTACCCTGGGCTTGAAGGCAATGAGTTTGAGGATCATCTCCACAGTGAACAGACCGGTGAAAAGCATGTTGAGGATGTTCATGGCTTTGTTGAAGGACGGGGACTGGCCATGGTGCTGCAGGGACACATAACACACACTTTTCTTTCACACACAACTGACAAATAAAAAATATACGTGTTTTACAATGTTTATATAAATCCATATTTTTTTTATAAAAAATGTAATTAAAAACTATTGGATATGTTTTTTTGGAAGGGCCAAATACTTTCTTTCCATTTTGTCACCATATGGCCACACCATGTGTTAATGAAACTGTAATCTACAATGTATTTCTTTAAATTGTAATTTGATTCTTTATTTGTATCTACACTGCAGTCAGATGGTTGCATTTTTTTTCTATATACATTCCATATGTAAATACCATAAAACCTACACTATTTTCACTAGTTTCCACAGATTCTATATTTTTGTATATCTGCATGTAGAATTATACACATTCACTTTCTAAAGTTTGACCTAGCCACGTGATATGTGTGTGAAAGGAGGATTAGACTGCATCAGTGTGGCATGTGCTGAGTTACAGTTATTAATAATAAGTTACATCAAATCTTTACATTCAAACGAAAACAGAAATACCTTTTTATTGTAATCAGGCAAACAATAAAAGGAATGAAGTCAATGTGGCCATTTGGCACTAAATAATGAATTATTTAATTCAACAAATCCGCCATTTTGTTATTCATATATTCATTTGTGGAATTAAAAATACTGACCTGCATTGCCAAGCAGATGGTGTTGAGAAGGATTAGGGTGAACATCAGGTATTCAAAATAGGTGGAGTTGACCACGTACCATACCTTATACTGGTATGCGTTTTTAGGGATGTACCTGCGGAGTGGCCGAGCCTTCAGGGCATACTCTACACACTGACGCTGTACCATGGACACAGAAATACAGGCACAAAGTCAGTTCTGCACTAATTCAAAAGCCCCTAATAGGATGATTTGATTTGATTATTTGAGTTTTAAAAGTCTATTAGAAGATTTTGACAGTCCATAGTTCATTATATTCCAATGGTAGTGTTTATGGGCATTTCTGCTTCAGTTAAAAAAAAAAAAAACTTTTCAATTCAATCGTTCTGGGACCTGTGTAGAAGAGATGATAGTCTTGCATCTTGTCATACGCTAATGTCTGAAAACCCCACATTTATACCGGGAACATGACGATAGTCGTTTTACACAATGTTTGAATATACTTAATATATTTTGCTAAGTTTAAGATATTGGAAATAAGTGAAGCATAAAAAGTTAAAACATATCTCTAATATGCAGATAAACAATAAATGGGAATTATAGTGTGTTAGATTATTTTTACTTAGAAACGCAGTTAAATACATTTGACCAAGGTCTCCCAAATTTTCACATATATCTGTTGTGGGTTTAAACCAAACTATAATAATAAATCATACTTATTAAATTAAAGCTATAGCCACAGACCGTACTGGCCAGCTGTACCTGGTTTTTGTCCAGCTCACAGTTCTTGTACTCCTGCTCTCCTTGCTCCTGGAAGGTAACGATGACGAAACCTACAAAGATGTTCATCATGAAGAAAGCGATGATGATGATGTAGATGATGAAGAAGATGGAGATGACTACACGGTAGTTGTAGATGGGGCCAACGTCTTCAGCATGGGAGTCAATGGCTTTGTACAGTAACCTGAAGGGGAGGGGGAAAGGGGGTTAAAAATACACAGAATAAGGATATGAATAAAATAAAATAAAATTAAAAAACTCAAACAATTATTTCTTTTGTATTTAAAGCAAAATGTTGCTACACTAATGAGACTCAAACCTCCCTCTGGTGGTCCTCAGGCCAATACTCTGGGAGTGCTATTGGTACTTTATCTATTTCTTACCAGTCGCCTCTACAAAACAAATTACACACCTTCAGTATTTTAATCATCCACTGTAAGGACGATATTTTTCACTTTCAGCTGCGCCCATGAGACACTGAAACTGCAAATCCCGATCCGCACAACAGATCTCTTTCCTGATGCAACCCTGCCAGTGGCTGGGAAGCAGACGTGGGGAGAACATATTGAACTTCACACAGAAAGTGGCTTGAACCCAGGCCCTCAAGGTCGTCCAGCTGTGAAGTAACACTAGACTCCTCACTAGCTTCACTTGTAACGTAATTTAAACAAAAGAGGCTTCCAGCAACATCTCCAACCTACCACTGTCCAGTGAACATGCCAACACAAGCCTACATTAACTTCATTTTTTGATATCCATCCATCCCTTGTCATTTCAGGGTCGCAGTTGGTCCAGAGCCCACCCGGAATCACTAGGCGCAAGGCAGAAACATACACCGGACAGGGCACTAGTCCATCCCAGGGCATTATAAATCATACATGTTTCATACAGTGCCGGTTGGCACCCAAGAATAACTGCTGAAAACTGAAAAAAGTTAATATTATTTTTAAGCAGAAAATTTTGCCTGTGGGCTTTAATGTTTTTTGGTGATAAATGGGTGTGCCTTCATGTGGAAAAGATATTAACTCAACATATTAAATGAAATATCTTCAGCTCTTTTGCAGATAATGTGGTTTGAAACAAATATACATACTACTGAATGCAATTATTTTTTGTTTAACCTGGTTTTTCTTTAAACTTTAATGTGTGTGTGTGTGTGTGTGTGTGTGGTTTATGATTGAGACATACCCTGGCCATCCCTCAAACGTGGACACAGCAAACAAGGCCATCATTCCTTGGAGAACGTTATCAAAGTTGAAGTCACTGTTCAGCCATGTTCGCTGATCTTTCTCCGGCTTCCCAACATTACCATCTTTATACAGGATATAAGTCCCCCTATAGACACCCAAACAAAAAAGACTGAGTTCAGAGTTTTAGGTTCATTGTTCTATTGTGAGTACCTCTCGACAAACAATGGATTCTTACCGGCACTCTGCCTGCGTCTGTTTGGAAGAGTCTGTGCAGTAGTAAAACTTGCCCTGAAAAGCACAAACGTGAGACTGTCAGTGATATCCAGCAAGGCCCGTTTGTTTTTGCAGTTACTAATGACAAAGAGAAGAGGTCAGTACAGGAGCTTCAATGTAATATCATTACAACATTTGAGCCAATGTTTAAAAATCACAAATTTGTGAAAAGGTACTGCAGTATCATATGCTGAGGTACATTACATTTTATTAGATTTGACACAAATTATTCATTCATTCATTCATTATCTGTAAGCGCTTATCTAGTTCAGGGTCGCTTTGGGTCCAGAGCCTACCTGGAATCATTGGGCCTTCACAGGGTAACACACACACAAATTCACTTACACATTCACTCACACACCTATGGACACCTTTGAGTCACCAATTCACCTTCCAACATGTGTTTTTGGACTGTGGGAAGAAAACCGGAGCACCCGGAGGAAACCCACGCGGACACAGGGAGAACACACCACACTCCTCACAGACAGTCAACCATAGCGGGAACCAAACCCACAACCTCCAGGTCCCTGGAGCTGTGTGACTGCGACACTACCTGCTGTGCCACTGTGCCGCCCACCACAAATTATGCCTTAAAAAATTATATTAGATTTTTCTCCTGGAACTGGAGCAAATCGAAATAATAAAAATGAAACCAACCAAGTAAACACAACGTAACTGATGCAAAGCAACTCTCTTGGGGAACTCTTAAAACGGTATGAGGGCTGATAGCTACGTCTTTTGCAAAGTCGTCTCCTTACTAGGTGGGAGTTTGAGTGAGTAAGTGGGTGACTGAGGTTATATCTGAGCCATGTCTCTGAGGTGCTCTGCATCTAAAAACATCCTCCTGGTATTAAATGTAAACAGAACCTAATCTAGGAAATTTTACAGCGGTAGCTATGTAGCATTAGGAGTCTTGCCCAAGGGGTCTAACTTTATGATAGTGGAGTATACACAAAGGTATATGTGTGAATTCTCACCTTAAATAGTTGTACTCCTATACAAGCAAACATGAACTGCAGCAGAGTGGTGACGATGACGATGTTCCCGATGGTGCGGATAGCCACAAACACACACTGGACTACATGCTGCAGATTCACAGAAACACACACACACACACAATCTCAGAATTTTGCAGGGGATAAATGAATCTTTCTGACTACCGACAGGGCTGTTTGAGTATTCCTGGAATCAGTGGAATCAGGTCATAAATCCTGGGAACACTCACTTTGAGGCCCTTGGCTCTGTTGATGGCCCTCAGGGGTCTGAGGACTCTGAGAACTCTCAAAATCTTCACTACATTAATGGCACTCGACCTACAGGGCACAGAAAGCAAGTTCAATCTAACAAAGAAACAAAAATACATGAGGTTCTACTGATATATGCGTGCTATTTCATTTTAAAACACATGGATCATATACATCATGCGTGTTGTCCTCAAAGCCCTGGAGGAAAAATATTATTGTCCTTGCAAATGACAATAGGGAATCTGCACCACAGTCTCACCCACCACCTGAAACACCATATGCTGCTCTTGTTGCACACACACACACAAACACACACATTCTGCTGGAGTTGGACAAAACACCATGAGTTTGACCAGATTTGGCCTGTACTCACTGAATCCCTGAGGAGATGAGAGAGACACTGACCACCACCAGATCCAGAATATTAAAGTAGTTACGACAGAAAGAACCCTTATGGAGGAATGCTCCATATGCTGTCATCTGCACATGAGAGAGATATGTCAGAAAACATGAAGGAATGATGAGAAGGTAAGGAAACATTTGTATGTTCAGGATGATAACCAAATAGTACATATACCATCACCTTTAATATGATCTCTATGGTGAAGAGACCTGTAAACACATGATCTGCATAGCCTAGAATCTGCAAAGCAAATGATGAAACAGCACATATCAGTCACTCATCAGAATTAAACTACACAGAGTATATTTATGAACATGAACATGTATATGTAAGTTTACCTTGTTTCTGAACGAGTCACTCTTTACTGGGTCCTCCGCAGCCAGAGAGATGCTGCTCAACAGAATGAAGAAAAGGATGAGATTGGTGAAGATGTTGTGGTTGACGATCTTATGACACAAAACCCGAAACCTGAAAAAGAGAGAGAGTGAGATGTTAAGAAACTTAGCCCTTTCAATAATCACATTCTCTCTCCAAGATTTTTAATATCATCTATTGCAATTTCTCAAACAGACATCCCTCAGCATACTTTAAGTTTCTGGAAAAACATCCCACAACACCCGGCTCTAGATTTCCACATTTAGTATTCAGAAGTTTTACACAATAACCTAAATATCAACAGGGACACTATTTATTTGAAAGGATGTATATTAGTCTCCATAAAAGAAATGGATGCTCTGGAGCAACCTAAGGCTAAGCCTAAGGTCACCATACCCAATGCCAACTAGAAAGCACCCAAGCAATGGGCTGTGGAGCACTGTAACTGTACTTTCTGGAGTGATGGGACTCCAGAATCCTATATGTCTGGGTGGATGGTAGATTTGTAACGAGGGCTTAATCGTCCAATATAAGTATTGACCTCACTAGTACTCTCGTGGCCAAATTTAATTAAATCCTCACACCACTGTTCCAACATCAAATGTGAAGAGGCACAACTTTCAGCTTTTCTATCGTAGATACTTCAACTTTTATATATGGTTCAGAGTAGAAAGCCTCTTACTTGTTGGTGTGGCTGAAGATGAAAAAGGCCTTGGCCTCAGGCATAGGAACAGCTTTCTCCTTCAACTGGATGTCTGAAAGTGGGCGTGGTCTTGGACCCACAGGCATCTCTGGCTCCTCCTCATCTTCCTCTCCTGTGATGTGAGAGAGTGAACACACCAGATAAAGAGAACAAATCAGCATGTCCTGGATGCCATAGTAAGAGTTACTGATAACTAATACAGAGGCTTCTGGACAGTACACAATAAGATACACCTGCTGTGGGCATAGTCGATTGTGCACGCACATATATGCACCACAGATATGAAAATGCTATCCTGGATGTAACCCAGAGGGTCCAGTTCAAGTGATGTTTTTTGAGTGCCATTTTACACAGGCACTGTGTTACCTGGGAAATCGTTCACCGGATACGGATTCTTCTCCTCATTCTCATCACCAGTGTAATCGTCAATATTGATCTACAAAACACAAGACTACGAGTTACATTGGCATACAGGACTTTATGGAAGATTGGGGCATCTCGGCAAGGCTTTTCACCTCAGACTGTGTCACATTCAATTTCAGCAGAGTTCTGATGCTGCCGTTCCTTTATGCCAGCTGTAGACAATATATTGGTTGAAGTGGAACCACTGGCGACTGGAGTGGTCAGTGGAATCTTTCATCAAGGGTTAAAGGTGGTGGAAAATCTATGCTTTTTAAGTTATGAACACTGATTATCTCATAGTACAGGGTGGGCCATTTATATGGATACACCTTAATAAAATGGGAATGGTTGGTGATATTAACTTCCTGTTTGTGGCACATTATGGCATGGCAGCCATTCTGAAGTCAGCCATTTTGAATCCAACTTTTGTTTTTAATGGGAAAAGGGTCATGTGACACATCAACCTTATTGGGAATTTAACAAGAAAAACAATGGTGTGTTTGGTTTTAACGTAACTTTGTTCTTTCATGAGTTATTTACAAGTGTCTGACCACTTATAAAATGTGTTCAAACTGCTGTCCATTGTGTTGGATTGTCAATGCAACCCTCTTCTCCCACTCTTCACACACTGATAGCAACACCGCAGGAGAAATGCTAGCACAGGCTTCCAGTATCTGTAGTTTCAGGTTCCAGACACATAGTATCTCATAGTATAATCCAGACAGTAACAAGATCATAACAAAGAACTGAGCATCCTCCTGAATATTTCTTCTTTAGAAACATTGCCAAAGCTCCGTGTTTCAATGTCTGCATGCAGCTAACAGTCATGTACTGCTATGAGGCAAAGAAGGACATTTAATTTAGTGTCAATATACAAACACCGCACAACAGATGCAGTCTTTCACCAATATACCTGAGATCTGCTGCATGGTGTTAGCTCTACAGCTGGTAGAGGTGCACTCTTTAACTAATATACAGTTTTGAGGAAGTCTGGTTCTTATCCTGCCCATCATTTTAGGGACGTCCCGTCTTAAGTTTGTGTGTGAATATGTGTGTAGATCTTGCCTTGGTGGTGGTAGGAGTTTCTCCATCTGAGGTGATTGATTTAAGTTCAATTTTCTCTTCTCTTTTCTCTTCCTCTATTGGAGGTTTCTCATTGTCTTGACGCTTCTCTGGACTCGCCATTCTGCAAGACATCAAATGCAGTGGGTTAGTCTTCACTAAGATGTATGTAATGTGCAGAACTTCTTTACTTTACTGGCTCCCGTAGAATCACTAAACATCTGTACAAACTTAAAACAAAAACAAACTTTCCGATGCTTCGGCAAAATCCAGAGTCATCATTCATTTCGGACTCTCTATCTTTACTACTGTGTGTCTGTTTGACAGTAAAGAGGTCACTGATCACTTGGATTTCTCTCCTGAAGTTGTCCATATACAGTACCTGGCCAGTTTCTTCCTCTCCTTCTCTTCCTCCTCCTCTTTCTGAGCTGAAGTCAGACTCTCTGCATCTGCCAGGTTGTCCACAGCAATGGCCAAGAATACATTGAGGAGGATGTCTGTTTAAGATCAGAGCTCAGGAACATCTCATTGATGAATTCACAGTGCATAAAGCCAAAATTTGATTTGGACGCCAACTTAAAGGCGATGTTCACGATTTTAATCAAAACTGTTTCCTCAACATTTGCTGCTCTCAAGTCAGGCGACATACCCAATACTGGTCTAATGTGTTTACGAAGCTCAAGTGTCTATATATGGGTAAAAACCAAAGTGTCTTGGCCCAGTATGCTAGGCTTCTTCTCTCTCTCTCTCTCTCTCTCTCTCTCTCTCTCTCTCTCTCTGCTCACTGCAGGCAAAAGGCACCTGGAGACTTTTAAAAAGTATGAACTAAGACAAGGATATTGCTCTTTTCCTGCTGTACAGGTGGGTAATACTGAATTATTTTGCAGTAGATGGAATCCACTCTAAATTACATGAACGTAAACAAAAAACAGCGTTTCCACACAATTTTAGATGTTTTAACCATTTTTGTCAAAAGTGATGAGTGCCTATGCTGTAGTTTCAGTTAAAGTTTTAGCCACTTTACATATTCTACAAAACTGTCTGGTATCAGTCTACACAATGATCATGGCTTTCTGATTATAACGCAAGAAAATAAATCCTTGTTTACAAGACGTTTCAAAGGTAGACTGCACAGACTGTTTACACAACGTATTATAAAGTAGGAGAGAAGATGTAGTTAATCTAGACTCTAGAGTCATGATAGTTTGGTAGTTTATCAGAATGCTGTAATGGACACTAGGATTTCTTACTAGACACCTCTATATGTGATGTGTTTCCACACTAGCTTCCCATCACACCTGCATTAAGCTTAGTCCAAGGTCTTAGATCAACCAAGACCAAAACATTGGTTCACTTTGATACATTAATGACACTGAAAAGGATACAGTTTCCACAAATGAAAAGAATGATGAAATATATGCACACGAGCATGCCAGGAAAGGACGGCCCACCATAAGCCATAATCCCATCGTACATAACTGAGTTCCAGTCCTCTCCAGTCAGGATCTAGAACCAACAAACAGCAAATGAAATAGAAAAAAAAGACAGCCAATTAATAAGTCATTTTTACAATTAAATCGATTGATTTTAAATGCAAAAAGTGAACAAATCAGACCTGAAAAACTGTGAGTAGAGACTGAGGGAAGTTATCAAAGGTGCTACGGCGTGTCTCGTCAAAGTTGAACTTCCCACCAAACAGCTGCATGCCCAGTAGACTGAAGATGATGATGAAGAGGAAGAGCAACAGCAGGAGGGAGGCGATAGAACGAACGGAGTTCAGCAAAGATGCCACCAGGTTGCTGAGAGAGTTCCAGTACCTGAAGGACACAACAGAGTGATGTTGGCATGGTTGCTTTATCAGCTCCACTTACAATACAGTTGCAATACAATTCTGTAGACCTAATGCACAGTTTATTTGCAGCCATAGTCTGGGTCACATCTTTTTATATTCCTCAATATCGTCGCACGATAATGTAGGTTTTCACATTCATCCATTCATTCACTTATTGTCTTAAACTGTTTCTCCAGTTCAGGATTGCAGTGGGTCTGGAGCCTACCTGGAATTACTGGGTGCATTGCAGAAACACACCCTGGAGGGGGCGCTAGTCCATCGCAGGGCACCACACATTCACACATTCACTCACACCTTTGGTCTGTGGTCGGAACCCCGAGGAAACCCATGCGGACACAGGGAGAACACACCAAACTCCTCACAGACAGTCACCCGGAGCAGGGTGAGGACCCAGGACCCTGAAGTTGTGTGACAATGACACCGTGCCATCTGATTTTCACATTATCGTTCCCTTCAGCACTGATGAGATATCACACTACTAACTGTTCACATTACAACCCTTCAAAATTTACTGACACCACCTTGAGGGGTGGTCTGAGTTCTGTTTATTGGGACCGTTCACAGGGATTTGGGCTCATTTGCTATGTTCATACAAGTAAAAAAAAAAAACCCTTGACATTTCAGTTATTATGGAGACCACTATATAAAACACTGACCAACAGATACCTGCTCGCACTCTGTACACTTGACTCCTGCACTCACCTGGTTATTTTAAAGATCCGGAGCAGACGCACACATCGCAGAACTGAGATGCCTAGAGGTGACATTATCTTTGTCTCCACAAGAATAGTCTCCAGAATCCCACCACACACCACAAAACCATCGAAGCGGTTAAAGAGGGAGACGAAATACGCCTGTAGGCCCAAACTGTACATCTTCAGAAGCATCTCGCCAGTAAAAAGAGCCAAGAGGACTTTGTTTGCAATATCTGTGAGCAGAAGAAATGTGAGAAGTGAGATTAGGGGAACCGGGGAAATGCAACAGTGAAAAATTCTTAGAAAATTCTTGTACAACTACATTGATGGGTAACTGAGCGATATTTCTGCAGTTTGTATCTATTTACTGGTTACAAGTGTATACCTAGTGATGCACAGCATCACACTGTTGATTACCTTGTACATCAGTGAGCCATTGTGGTTGTTTATGGTGTTCTGAGGCGATGGTGAGGGTGTTCAGGAACACTAAAAAAATCACCAGCCAGTAAAACACGTTCGACTTCACAGCAGCCCGACACCTCCGCCGGCAGAGACGATTCCAGCGGCGTGAATATCGACTAGAGAGAGAGAGAGAGAGAGAGAGAGAGAGAGAGAGAGAGAGAGAGAGAGAGAGAGAGAGAGAGAGCAAGGGAAGAAGAAAGACACAGAGAGAGTATAGCAATTGCAGTTTTAAAGGCAATAAGCATTAGTTGGATGAAAATGTTCGGACCCTGATCAAATGACGTTAAGATGGTTTGCTGGGTGAAAATAACCGACGTGACAGATTGTTACAGCCATTGTTTTTACTGCAAACCAATGTGTTCAAGGGCACATTTTGTTAAATACTACTTTCCATAACTATTCAACTCCTGCATGAACCATCTTTTCCTGCAATAACCTTTGTAAATCTGTTATAGCTTTTAGCAACCATTTAGTTGTTTAACCACTCCCGTGTTGCTTTTGGCTTGTGCATGGGGTCACTTCCCAGGTGAAAAGTGAGGTTTCAGCCAAGCTTTAGTTTTTTAGCGGATTAAATATGGATGTCTTGCAGTATGGGGCATTCAATAGGTTCTCTGTATATTATCTCATTTCATTATCTGTAAGCGCTTATCCGGTTCAGGGTCGCGGTGGGTCCAGAGCCTACCTGGAATCATTGGGCGCAAGAGGGGAGGGGGCACCAGTCCTTTACAGGGCGAAACACACACACACACACTCACACGTTCACACCTACGAACACTTTTGAGTCGCCAATCCACCTACCAATGTGTGTTTTTGGACCGTGGGAGGAAGCACACGGAGGAAACCCACGCAGACACAGGGAGAACACACCACACTCCTCACAGACAGTCACCCGGAGGAAACCCACGCAGACACAGGGAGAACACGCCACACTCCTCACAGACAGTCACCCGGAGGAAATCCACACAGACACAGGGAGAACACACCACACACCTCACAGACAGTCACCCGGAGGAAACCCACGCAGACACAAGGGAGAAGACACCACACTCCTCACAGACAGTCACCCGGAGGAAACCCCACGCAGACACAGGGAGAACACACCACACTCCTCACAGACAGTCACCCAGAGGAAACCCACGCAGAGACAGGGAGAACACACCAAACTCCTCACAGACAGTCACCCGGAGGAAACCCACGCAGACACAGGGAGAACACACCAAACTCCTCACAGACAGTCACCCAGAGGGGGAATCAAACCCACAACCTCCAGGTCCCTGGAGCTGTGTGACTGCGACACTATTTTTGTATATAATCACACTTCTATATGTTTGTTCAATCTAGAAATTAGTTCTACTTCAAGTTTCCTCAACATATTTCTGTTAATCAGAATGGAGTAGATTCTGGTAGCGACTGCAGCAAAACTAATGACCGAAATGAGCTGAGGTTTTCTCAGTACCTCAGTATTTGTCACTTACTAGAACATTATAAAATTACCTGCAGGATTAGTAGATCTTATTTGGATCAGTCTGTACTTTGTTTATAACAATATGACCATACCCCAGTGAAAAAAGCATCTCCACAACATGATGCTGTTGCCTGGATGATGTTTGTTGAAATACAGGCAGCGTTAGATTTACACCACACATACATTTCTGGCAGACTCCAGATGTGCTTTGAATAAACTGTAATTTTGTGCATATAAGTGTGTTCTCTTGAGGATATGGTGCTTTCACTTTGAAAATCAACAAATCATGTCATTTGATCAGGGCTGCAAACATTTGCTTACAACTGTACCATTGTTATATCAGTTCAAGTCAAAATATTAAAGCAGAGAGCCTGATATAAAAAAAGAATGAATCAAAGGGAAACCTTAGTAACTGTGGCACTGTGATCAGGACACAACAGAAAGAGCACAACATACAAAATGGACGTACAGTACACAGTGAAACAAACACGCAAACATGAAGAGCTTTGAGGAGGGCATCAGGCGGCAAACCATGCCTTCAGACAGTGAGAACATGTACTAACCTGAACTTGGATTTGGAGATCCTATTTCTGGAACGAAAAACAGAATGGATTATACAAACAGAACAAAGACATGACATCATGGAAGACATCATCTCCAAGGAGATAGACAGAAAGGTGCTGTCAGCAGCTCCTACATCACCACATATAGACCCACACCCAATCACTAAGACCATGACTGAGGTAGCACTCCCTTTGAGCCTATACCTGGCTGAGGAAGCAGCTGAACAGCACTCACAGAGAAGTAGTGCACAGAGAGAGAGAGAGAGAGAGAGAGAGAGAGAGAGAGAGAGAGAGAGAGAGAGAGAGAGCAAAGAAGAGTAACAAAACAAGTGGGTAACAAACCACAAAAAGCTCATCACAGTCAAAGGGATGATTTGCACTGAGAGAGCGAGAGGAAATGAAAGAGAGGAAATGTTCCGTTGTTTTCATTTTGGGCAGTTGATATCCACACTTAAAAGAGAATCCACAAATTTGCATAATTGTATCATTCAGATGTAAATAAAGTGGTTTGAAGTGAAATGTTCCATTCTAGTCAGATCTGTTAGGGACCAGATGTCTGAAGATCTGAATTCCTCTGAAAAAATAAAAAAATAACAGAGGGGTGGGGGGCGCAGAACTTTGCACCCCCTTTGTTACTATTGTGGGAAGGTTATACAGTAGATGTAGCAACATCTATGTGAGGATTTGATTGCGTTCAGCAGCAAAAGCATTAGTGAGGTCAGACACAGTGTCATGTTGGAAGATTATTTTTGAATCAGACACAATTCCAACGAACACAGCCCAGTGCTAGTGATGTTATATATCCCACTGGGGAACATAGATTCAAGTGCAGTTATTCCAAAAGATCTCCGTTTATGGTTTTACAGTATATTTGTGGACTGCAGGGCACAACCTAAACCGAAAGTAAACATATTTGTATCCTGTATCCAAGGTCCAAGGTTAATATGACTTTGGAGCCTGTTTTTTTTTATTATTATTGTAAGGGTTCCTCACATAATAACAACTCCCAGTAAGCGCTAGCCGTCAGGACGTAGTTATTAGTCAAAGAACAGACTATAAGTGTGGCATCAACAACCATATTTCAGCATTCGTATCATTCCTACTATCTATTTTTGCAGGATTTTAATTCCGAAGGTTTACTTTTGTGCAGATCAAAAAACTGCTTTAAACAACACAGAACAATGTTAAAAGTTCATTGATTTCTCCCTCAATGTCCCCATTTGCAGCTCAATAATAATAAAGAATATACAACATACAGTACAGAGCATCTATAATGTTTTTTTACAGTGTCTTTGTCTCTTTCAGTTTCCAACTTCATGGTATTCATGTTCACATCATATTCATATTGTCTCAAAGTTTGGGGAAATAGAGCCAAGGATTTTCAGAAATCAAAAATAAGTGATGAGAAAGAGAGAAGGGAGACAACACAAGATGCCAAAAGAACACAGGAAGGAGATAGACAATAGATAGAGGGGGAGAGAGAGAGAGAGAGAGAGAGAGAGAGAGAGAGAGAGAGAGAGAGAGATACAGAGGAACAGAAAGAGAAAGTAAAGCACAAGCACTTACGCTAGGCGAGTACAGCAGGTTTCTCCCTCCATGTCTCCAGCTGGAGCATTATCAGTGTTCACCGACTCATTCTCGCTCGCTGGAATACTCACTGTGTGTGTGAGAGAGAGACAGAGAGATTTACCAATGGGGAGATGATGTTTATCATAAGCTGGATGTAACCACATTACAATTATTTGACCCTTCTCCACCTGCCCTGTATCACTTCTGATCTTAAAGTAATTCCCTCACATTTTTCAGCCTCCCCTGTGCCTGCAGCATCTGTGGCATATGGTGGATTACTACGGAAAACATCTTTAAAGCATTTCCTTGGACTTTTGTAAAAGCACCAGGCACCTTATAGCTTTATACAATTGTTTGGACACCTCTGGTCAAATATTGTTTTTTTTTTCTTTTTTTGATTTTCCTAAATTATTCCAAAATATATAATAATGGAAAATAAAAAATACAATAAAATACCTACAATAAAACATTACTTTTGCACACAACTCACTATAAGCTTTTTCCCCTCTTTGTTTTAAAGCAAATAAACTATAACTGTGCACTAAAGTGAGGTGCTGTGTGCTGTGTTTTTATTCAGCAAATTATTTAATTTTCCAGAGGCACACAATTTATTGCATACAACCCAGAGAGCAGACATCAATGGGCAGTTGGCATTAATACTATACTTCAGGGTCACAGTTGAGGGTCATGGTGTGTCCGAAGCCTACCCGGAATCACTGGGTGCAAGGCAGGAACACACCCTGGAGGGGGCGCCAGTCCTTCACAGGGCGACACAGACACACGGACACTTTTGAGTCGCCAATCCACCTACCAACGTGTGTTTTTGGATGGTGGGAGGAAACTGGAGCACCCAGTGGAAACCCACGCAGACACAGGGAGAACACACCAAACTCCTCACAGACAGTCACCGGAGCGGGACACGAACCCACAACCTCCAGGTCCCTGGAGCTGTGTGACGGCGACACTACCTGCTGCACCACCGTGCCACCATTTTATCATTTTATACTACTATATTTCTATGTATTTGGATTAAATGATTAAAGCTGCAGATGTGGCATGCAGAGTTTAGACTGTAAAATACAACTCCTTTATATTGAAAAAAAAATCCCCATACAAAAAAATTCTATTTACCTCTTTAAACAGGGACAAAAAGTATCCATACAGTTGTGTGACTGAGAATAAGTATCACGTTTATGACTAGGCTAAAGTGAGATGAACAGGACACATGAGTCCCTTTGACAATAAAAGCAAGCAAATTATCCACAGAGTTGAGTGAGGATCTTCTTTTACTTTATCATACAAACAGGTACCTGCTGTTCTCTTCCCTGTGGGGTGCAGATGTGCTGTACTTAGGATAATATGTAACAAAATCTTTAATCTTTTATGGGTAGGAGTAATGGCATGGACAGCAAGACTCCTCTCTTTATCTGCAGTTTGGAGTCGTCTGGGGGCATTCTCTCAGTACTCTGTCTTAGTGTGTGTCTGTGTGTGTGTGAGGGGAATAACTCAGCACTTACAGGGGAACCAGATGAGCAGTTTTACACCCAGAGTAACCAGGATCCGCCACCAAATCACATCTTACACAGGCAGATCTAAGACTAAACCTCTAAGAAACAGCTCTTTTAGGTTTCATTTAAAGTGTATATTCCTGTCATAAACAAGCTAATGATGCTAACAATGAGAGAAAACAAAAAGACATAAGTCAAAGCAAAGGGCATCACGCTTGAGGCAAATGACATCATGCTAATTGCGGCTTACTAAATTCATTGTTAGCAACATTAGCAAGTGTTATCTATTCTTTTAAAACATGGCCTAAATGGTTATTAAACCAAATTAAAGGGAAATGCTTCAAACAGCACAGAAGGAAAAACAATAAAGGCCTGAAAACTTTGGCGGCTCATTTGTTACCATCAGCAGAAGGGTAAATCAAAAGCCAGTCACATGCAGGCACTGATGAAACCTCTCTGTACATGCTTGTGGGGGTCTCTAAGCAGAGCAGAGCATAGGCATTGTAATACATGCTTCATTCACACATAACAAATCAATCCAATTATTATCTTTTCATGTTTCTCTGTTTAAGAGTTTGCAAAGTCATTGTTACTGCTGAATAAGGTTTTTGAGAGAAATAGCATCCATCCACTCAATTGTACAATCGTTACCATGACATTCATTCATTGTCTATAACTGGTTTTCCAATTCAGGGTCGCGGTGGGTCCGGAGCTTAGCTGGAATCACTGAACACAAGATGGGAACACACCCTGGAGGGGGCGCCAGTCCTTAGCAGGGCGACACATACTCACACATTCACTCACACCTACGGCCACTTTTGAGTTGCCAATCCACCTACCAACATGTGTTTTTGGACCGTGAGAGGAAACTGGAGCACCCGGAGGAAACCCACACAGACACAGGGAGAACACACCAAACTCTTCACAGTACACCACGCTATGCTTTGAAGTACCAACGAGTCCTGGGTAAAGACTCCAAACCATCACTACAGCGAAGATATACTCTCCAAATGTCCTTAATGTCCACATCAATAGTGAATGTAACAGCTATGACTCCTCCCTCAACATCTACAGCTGAAATGTTAGGAATTGAAATCTGAAATGAATTAGGAAATAGTTACATTAATACATTTTAAAAGCATATTGAAATGTTAATTAAATATTAGTAAAATAAAATGTAAAATGCCTTAAAATATAATTTTACAGACGACTCGCCGCACTCCTGACCTGCACAAAAATGAATGTTTGAGGCAATGTTCACTGATAGACTCAACGCTTCATTTAGGACAGGGTTAAAATACGTTAATGTCTGATTATTTCAGATGAGAGAGATCAGTGTAATGCATATGACAGTCTCATTAGCTGCAGCCATTGGACCTAAAAAGACACGTCACTGTTGAACAGGAACAGCTCTCTCCAGAGATCAAGGCCTGAACTAGATCAGAGCCTATAGTTAGAACCAGGCTTAGTGGACAGAGCCCTATGCAGGAGGAACTGTGAGCTCTGTCTACAGGTACCTCACTGGGTTTGACCAGATTGTCCGGCTCTATTCAGTACAATGGATATTAACAACACACCCAGGTGATATCATAGATATTTTCACTCTACCTAGACCACTTAACATTATTTCCCCCACGCTCTCCATCTATATCACCATTCCATCTATTGTTACATTTAAAATCTCTGAGCAATATCTGGAGTTTGTTTTCAGTCTTATACCACTTCCAACCCCCATCTAACAATGTCTAATACAGAAATCTTTCCAAAATCAACTGCTACCAATGTTTCATTGTGTAATAAGAACTACTAGTGTTTTTGTACGCTTTTAAGTCTTTAAATGGGCCCATTGTATGCGTATAAAACTGCACAAGGTTCATTTCATTCATTTAACAACATTAAGCTTCAAAGTAGTATGAATTCAATATAGTTGTGATGTCACAACCATTAACAAATATATTCTTTTTTTTTTGCTTTTTAAATGAGGCACATGTTGGAGAGGAGCCTTGTGAAGGGTCAGTTAATCAGAACATTTACAGGTGGCACACATACAGACTGATAATAAAAACTGCCTGCGACAGTAAATCAGTAAGAGGATTTGGAAAATAGACATGTGAACATGGATTATGGATTATAGCTCAGAAGGCATCCTATTTCAATAATAACAGCAATGGAGTTTTCACCATCTCCAACAGACTCCATCCTGGCTCCATTACATGAACCATGACTTCAGACTAGACTGGTTGCTGGTGGGCTAGAGGTTTACTTCTGTATGTTGGGAAATATTAGAGGAAAATGTAGTGCCCACAACAACACGACCGATATGTTAATATTTGTTTAATCTGATGCCCAAAATATGCACTTTTAAAAATAAGGGTGTCACAAAAGGTTATTTGATCGATGCAATATAAGAGCCACTTTTGGTTTGATAAAAAAACATTTTTGCTAATAATATTTAAATGGATAAAGAAACTTAAGATCGAGTGATGGATTTTTGAACTTTTAAAAGGTTCTTCACATTTACACATCTTTTAAAGGCTAAGCACCAGCGATATGAAAGTGTCAAACAAATAAATTCAGTGGAATTTGAGTTCCTATCTAGTGTTAGTTATCTAGTGACAGTCAGAAAACATGTTATTTCTTACTAATTGAAGGAATAAGGTTTAAAAGACCGTTGCCCCCCCCAACGGTGTTGGGGAACTCTAATAGGCGTCTTGCCTGTGACGTAGATGGTGGACAACACTCTAGAAGCTGCACTTAATTTAATGCAAAATGACGAAAAGGTGTGTTGTTTTTGGCTGCAATCATTCAATGTACAGTGAGACATCTGTGAACAAATGGCCCAAAGATCCCAAAATATCCAGAAAATGGACTAAATTTGTCAACTTTAAACGGGCACTTTGGAAAGGACCATCCGCTCACTCCGTTATCTGTAGCTCATTTCACTGGCGCTTTTCCAACAATATGGGCATGTAAGGACACCAACGAAAGGTGTTCAAGAGCCTCTGTAACATGGAGGTAAACAGGGTAAGGACACTCACTTCGCCTGTTTTAGTTGGTGTTAGTTAACGTTAGCTTGACTCGCTAAACTCGGTGGCTCAGATTATACTCGGCTACGTAGCTGCATTACGGAGGTTTATAGTGTCGGATGAGTTCGAGTTCGACTTCGATCACATTTACAAGAATAACGGTACCTCTACATTTGAGTTTAGCTTATTGCTAGGCTATTGTCATGAATAATGTTGGTTATTTAGCTAGATACTGTCATAACAGTCGGTCATAGCGGTGTTTTACCGTGGCGTTGTTCAGCTGTTGTCCACCAGTGACGTCACGGTCGCGTTCAAGAATTTCCGTAGCGAGCTCGGGTTTTTCCGTCAATTTAATACAATTGTCAGTTTTAAAGCAAATTAAGCTGCTATTTTCATTTTAATTCATACTTATATCTGTCAGTAACTACAATAATGTGAAATATTCATGGAGGTCTATTAAGTGGTGCTTAGCATTTAAAGAAACACGGTTCTTTAACAAAACAAATGGGGTTCTTCTATGACATTGCTCAAATAACCCTTTGTAACCTTTATTTTTATAGTGTAGTGAAACCCTGATGAAAATACCATGTTATTAACTATGAAACATAAACTAGATAAAGGGGAAAACTTAAGGCCAAATGTTACTTAAAATTCTTTGTGACTGTTTTCTAAAATTAACAGGGTTAAATGGTTTGGGGTCTCATAGTGTTCTTAACATCCATTTCAGGTCACTTTCTGGAAAAGTTTGTAAACCCCAGTCCCATAAATCATGAATGTACTATAAAGATACCTTAGTTGGATTGTCAGTGACTAAAAGTCATATAAATAAACAACATCTGTACAAACCATTGAGTAAACATTATATGAATCACCAAAACACCAATTTACCCATGGTGTATGTGCAGCAAAAACAAAAAGGAATATATATGCACATTTCATGCACAGAAAATAAGGAAATAAAGGGCAACACTGCCAGGAAGGTGTAATTATAAATGCGAGAAAAGTAATCCAAAGGTAAACATGCGCAAGGTCCAACTACCAATATGGCAAACAAAATCAGAACTACAAAAAAAAAAAGCCTTAAACAAATAAAGGGTCATCAGAACAAGGTAATATTCAGAACATGACACTACAGCTCTGTCATGATTGTGAATATTAATTGTGACTGCAGGTATATTACTAAGGTAATACTAAAGGGGGCAAGGGGTGGGGGTGATAACCCTTTCACTCCCTCATAACCCTGCTACTTCAGAGGAGACTCTCCTTTTCAAGGGCTATTTTCACCAAAGGTTGCATCTCCATAGTGGTCTGGAGTCAGGGCTGTGGGGAGGAGTCAGGGTTAAGGTTCGAGGCCATTTACAGGTTTCGTTCAGTAAAGAGTAATTGCCATGCAGACGCACACGCCTTACAAAGTACAGCCGCTTTTTTCTTCACTGCTCCACGAAAGTACTGTAAACGACGATTCTTCCCTGGAAACAACAGAAGAAGGCCACAACTGAGACCACAACACACGCTCTCACGCATACATTCAGATACAGACATTACTTACACAAACTTTTTACTGTTCTGTTTAAATGTAACCATACATTCTCCAACAATACAACAAACAAAGAGGAGCTGCTGAAAAGTCCCTAAAAAAGCTGTGTTTGTACACACACACCCAAACAGCAACTGAAAACCTGCAAGGACCACTCAGGAATCTCTATATTTACCTTCAAAAGTCCTGAGATAACTTGAATGGGGTTGGTAAGGCTACGATATTAGAATCGTACTAATATTTGTAGACAAAGTTGTATGAAACAAAAACCTCGCACAAAACGGCCGAAGAAAAACCACTGCCAGTAAGGGCAGCTGTGGTTGAGTTCCAGATGAGTGCTGGAGGTGCAGTAGTAGACAATCCTGATGTGTCTGTGCACAGGTCCATGTTCCTTTCCCAGACCCAGTCACTCTTTTGTTATAGGAGTTAAAGAATATGAATATACCCGAAAAAACTGGGGTGAAAGAAATTACTGATGCCTTCAAATGTGTCTCAGACACATACTTCCATTAATGAGGATGAACTTATTGTTAACTTATCAGAGAGAGAGAGAGAGAGAGAGAGAGAGAGAGAGAGAGAGAAATGAGAAGCAGTTCATCACTGGGCCTCTAGATGGCGAGTCTGCACACTGCTTCTTCTGTTGCTGCTATCACAGTGCTGATGCTAGGCTGGTGTCACTGAGGTCCTGTAACATCTCAACTGCTTTCTCTTCTCTTTCTCCTATCCAAGCCCCTTTAATCAGATTTGAAAGTGTGTGTGTGGTACAGTTATACCATGCTGCTGGGACCAAAACCTGCTGTTTACACACACACTCACTGTAAGGACTTCCTTATTTTCTCTTCCCACTATGTAAATAATTAAATTTGAAGTAGAAAACGTGTTAAAGTAGGGTTCGTGTTAGGCTGGTAGTATCTGTGGTTAAATTAAGGGAAAGTCTCCACAACATTAATGGAGGTCTAAGTTATGTCCCCACAATTCACAGAAACAAACTTTGCCAGCATTACTTTTCCCATCCATTCTCAGTGAAGGGCTGAGCCTGTCCCTCTCTCAGGCTCTCACAGGCCAGAGTCAAAAATAAACCTAAGGAGCACAAACATACATTTGTATACACACACACACACACACACACACACACACACACACTGAACAAAGTCAGCATTAACATATAACACATAAATAATCCAAAACAACCAAACAGCAATCATTGTTAAAATAACACCACATTAATTCCTGCATTTCCATGTCATTTCTTTGAACAACACAGTAATAATCCTTTGGAAATGAACGTTAATAAAAAGAAGTTTTTCCAAGCTTGCTGCTATAAATGCTACTAAACCTGAGAAAGGCTTGAACAATGGAACATTGCTGTAAGGATTTAACAGCCATGAGAACACTGTATGTGTTTTTGTGTCTCATGACACTGTCACACCAGAGAATGCCGTCCCACTGATCCACGTCCCAGTCCCTGGGTGCTTTATTACTGCACTAGCTCACATTTGTCATTAGATATAGAGATCTTAGGCTCATGTGCAGCTGCTTCAGAAGATCCCATCTTATTTCCTTTGAAATGTGACACAAGCGGTGTGTGTGCAACCGAAAATCATATACATATATATAGTGCAACAAGGACGGCTTAACTTTGCCAATTCCAGAAATGTCCAGTTCATGCTATTAATCATATTTCAACTCGTTATGTGTCATGAATAAATAGCCATTAGCAGCTGATTCTTCAAACTGGCTGTGAATGTTCCTGAACAGCAGTGTAAAGCCTCCAGCTCCACTCATCTCCCTCCTGCAGCCGTTCATGACTCATGTCCAGAGCTGACATAACCGGCCTGTCAAATATCAAGATCAAGTGCTACTAACCCAGCCACTACACCAACAAAGCCTTTAATGCTAAGGCATAAAGCCCTTTTTTTTCTGTTCTCCTCCTTTTAAAAAATAAAGTACAGATTTTATCATACACACTGTAATTCAACATTCATTCACAAATCTTTAGCCTTTCTGAGCCTGCATTCCAGTTTGAATGTTTTCCAGGCAACATGGTGCTTCTTACATGCACTGAGTGATCACTGGGCTAGGAACTCCTACCTTGTATCTACACTCATTGTCCATTTTATCAGCTCCACCCAGGGGGTTAGGGTGTGTGGGGATCATGTGGTGGTCTTGTGGAGGTCCTGACTATAGAAGGACAGGTGGATACAGACTAATTGTAGAACTGTGTGCTCCTGTGTGGTCAGTGGAGCTGATAAAATTGACAATGAGTGTAGATACAAGGTAGGAGTTCCTAATCCAGTGATCGCTCAGTATAAATACTCAGCACCAGTTCCACAAGCTGGTGCACATGTCTCTCTTAATGTGGGAGCTAATTTAAAAGAGCTAAGGTTACAGAACAGGGCATTAGAAGGTTGCTGTTTCGGTGCTGTCTCCTCCCTCAACATTCATATTTCTCAACCCCCACCCAAAGCTCAGAAGGTGTTTAGATAGCTGCTTGTGGCTCCAGGTGTGTGTGTGTGTGTGTATGTGTCTGGACCTTTAGACACAGTAATTATTAAATCTAAAATCCAAAATTGGCTATACTGTGAGAACTAGAATTTCTCGACCTCATTTCAGATATTATATGCGTCTCCAAATGCAGTCGACCTAATATTCTCACGTAAACATGCCTCAAACAGCACTAAATTCCAACTCTCCAGGACTTCAGTGAACTGAGTCATTCACATTAGAGAAGAAGAGATATAAAATCTTGGAATAGAGCGAGGGAATCACAGATGTAAGGATTCAGAGACAGGATGTACTATGCCCCATAACCATAAAAAGGTGGTTAAGCAAATTCTTGCTACATGAAAATGCACCATCTTTTCATGCCTCACAGGTCATAAGCACACAGTTGAACATATGGGTTCAGATGTATTGCTGCACTGCTGGCACCTTGATCAAGGGTGCAGAGCTGCTCAGTTGGGTCCACTAACAAACAGCTGGCGATACAAGGTTTGGCGAGTGGGCTTCAGGGCCCCTGTGGCAGAAAGAACTGAGCCAGTCCAGACAAGCTACTCCAGCAAAATCACTCCAGCAGAAGAATTTCAGCTCAGAGAGCTGCCCGACATATGGCCACCATGTGGCCACCATGAGTTACGAGAAGAGACATGGCTGGCCATTCATTATACATGCCAGCTAAAGCCACTCACCTCATAGCAGAGGGTACGGCGCCATCCTGCACAGGGAAATGCCCAGAAAAGTTAATGCCAGGACAGAGGTCTGTGCCAGACAGGCTCAGAACTTGGGTTCGGATTGTTTGAACCTGGTAGCCACTTTGATTATGCTTGTAATTCCTGGATGGCTTGTCGAAGGCATAGGTAAATCAGTTAAAACTATTGCAGAAGAAACAGATTAGACAGAGGCTAAGGCCGCATGCCCAGGACCATGTGGGTAAAAGGAACAGTTTCATTTCAAGAATTAATCTCTTTGCCTCATAACTGAACTTTGGTATAATGCAATTTTTCAATGTATAAAAACATTTTTTTCTCAATTTTTAAATTTTCTGTAGCAATTTTTATTTCTCTATATTACAGCACAGAGACCTCTGCTGCCCCAGATTCAAGACCTGCTGTTTTTTTTTTCTAGTCATAATCTCATGTTATCTATAGACACTCCTTAGAATTCACATTATTTCATGTGCTTTCATTCATGGCTGTGTGCTCAGCACTTGTTGGTGTGAGTCAAGGGTCAGACATGCTTTTTCACTCCTTGTGTATTGTTAAAAGTGTCTAACAGTGACACCTCACTTGTATCCGTAGTCAGTGCTGGGTATGGCAGTGACAAGAAGTTGCTTTCCAGTGGTCACACCATTTGCAGCCTCTGGAGTATGTGTGTGTAAATCTAGAGCTGCTCTAACTGCCTCAACAATTCAACTGCTTCGTAAGTTGAAACTGCTTTGAAATAATCAAAGACATGACATTTCTAGGCGTTCCAAATTATGCAGAAAAAAATTATTGGGACACTTCCACATTACACCTGCAGGTGCTTTTATGATATATTTTATGGACTGTGGGTCTTTTTGGGTAAATTTATGAGGTCTGCTACTTTGTGGATGATTTGCTGTGGTTCCTAAACTTGTCAAATTTTTAATAATACTACTCAAAGTTGATCATGGAATATCTAGAAGAGAAAATATTTCATAAACTGACCTGTTGCACCTACAGGACCATGATTGAATCTAGTGAGGTCTTTGGAACTGACCTTTCAAAAAAATACGGTTAAGCCAGAATGCACGATGTGCCTGATTTTAAACACCTGTTGCAATTGGACAGAATGAAACATTTGAATTCCATGATTATGTGGTCTGTCCCAGTACTTTTGTTTATATAGTGTATATTATTATAAGTATCAATAAGCACAAGACTGTGATCCAATAGTAATAATAAAAATAAAAAAAACGAAAAAGAAAAACATATTAAGTCATTGGTGATGCTCACTTGATAGTAACTGTACCTCACTCAACAACACCTTGCGCTGAGCTGAGTGTAACTTTTTTAAAATTCAGTTTTCATATCCATAGTTTTATCCTGTTGCCAAGAGAGTAGCTATAGAGAGTTACCAAGAGAGTAGCTAGAGTAGCAAGAGAGATCCTGAGGAGTTCCCCAGGAACATACACAAAGTCTGCAGACACTCACTGAACACAGGGAATAAATGATATTATTATTAATATTATGCAGTAATAAATATATTGTTGTACAAATACGCATCATTTTTATGAAAGAAAATGTACGCTCACATAGTTCTCACATAGACACAAAAACATACACTCACACAAACATATATAATCATACACAAATGTTTCTGATCCAACTCCGCCAGTGGCACCCTGTGCTGTACTTACGGTTTCTGGGTTTGTCATCGTCCAGTCCCTCATCATCGTTCTCTGGGTCTATGTCTTCTGCTTGTGTGATCCAGTCCAGGTAGCCCTTCAGATCCTCCTCCAGTTGCTGCTTCTCCCGGAGCTTCTGGAAATCTCCACGAGCCTTTGCCTTTTCTCGTTCCTTAGAGAACTCTCTAAACCAGGGAGAACACCACAGAGAGGAAATGGAGGAGAAAAGGAGAACTATCTGAACATCTACAATATATGGAACAAAAAGAAAACCAAAAAAAAAAACTGTACAATAGTGGACAACATCTAGAGACACAGACACATACAAACACACACACATACAAAAATACATTACTGAGCAAACGGTCAGAGACTTTGACTTTAGTTCCACACAAAATAACCATTAAGTAACAGTGAAACTGTTGGTGTACCCACTCTTTTCTTTATCACAGCTTCCATTCTTCTGAAATAAAGGGAGACTTGGTTGCATTTCTCTTCACTCTCAAAAATGATAGATTTAGATGTTCTGTGATTGTTTGGAATACCAATTTATGAATATCCATTACTAATAATTACATTTTTCCCTTCCTTATGTAAGTGAATACCCCGCTCAGAAATTTATCCTGAAAATCAAGAGCTGTCTCTTAGTACCCATTTTGATAGGAAACTAATTTAATACAGGGTGATCTCTGACTTTTGCACAGTATTGTCCATTCTATCTCAGTCTCCACTTGCACACACACACACACACACACACACACACCCACACAGTGTGATAGTCTAGCAGTTCAGAAAGATGACAGAATAATCTAAGGTGACAGAGACGCATTACAAATCCTTATACAGCCAGGTGTACTACGCCCCAAGTGGCTGTATTCAGTCTGAGAAAACATGTGTATGTTATGTAGGAAAGTGGTGTGCAATCAATATAGACTTTGCATCATGTAAATAAAAAGTGCGGTTCTTTCCCTCATCAGACAAATTATAGGTGGATTTAATGCTCAATTTATAATTATGGCCTCTTGTATTGGCCTCTTATGTTTAGTCGTGACAACGCCAGCTGTTAGGGAGGACATGCCTCCAAGATATTTCTATTTAAAGCCAACTACACACTTGAAGGAGGACACTAACTGTCCAGTATGTTATGCAATTTTTAAGCTTATTTTTCAAAAGAAGTAATGCGAAGATAGTGGATGCTGAATGAAGCTGAGAAGCACAAAGAAGCATTGGCTTCAATTAGTGCTGAAATGGTTGCGATTGGCTGAAAGGGGGGCTAATCATAACAGGGATAATTCTGTAAATGGTCAGGACATCTATGTATCTGTGGATATGAGATTTATTATTTGCTACATGTGAGTTGTTATGAGAAAGGAAAGAAGGATGCAGGAAAGAGCAGGAAAAGAGGATGCAGCTTTAATGGAAACTCTGATCTGTCTGAGGTTTGCTAATTTTCCGAAATGTTTTCTTTCTAAACTTTGGGGCTGTGTCCCGGGAATCCTGGAAACAAATCCAAACCTGATAAAAAAATAATACAGCATGATTACAAGCAGAGTTAGTCTCCGCTAGGTACTCCCTGGGATTCATTTTCATTCCTACCCACAGTGATTAGTATTTCCTCAACGCCACTGACGTTCCAGAACCATAAACCTTAACGATAACCCTATCAGATTACGTTACCATTACACTTAAATGAAGTAAGGAGTCTGCACATGGAGCACCGATTTGTTTATTACCTTTAATCACAACAAGCTCCACTCCTTTGTGGTTGTTTAGCTTTTGTTAAGTGTCTTTAATTCATATCTTGCATTATTAGCATGCCGCAGTATGGGTTTCCAGCCTACAGCACGCTTTGATTAGAAAATGACCCCAGATGGAAAATAATCTCCTGGTTTCACTCACACAAGCAATTAATGGCCATAAAACCTATTTGGTTCAGATTAGAATGACAATGGGGAATTAAAAGATACCTTCCAGGCTGATAGCTGCTTCAAATTCTTCACACAGGTTAAAGGATATCTGATGTACACGTGCTACAGTGACCATCGGTACCTTAATTAACGCTGGAGAGAATAAGCAATCCAGTGGCTGACTACATGTATAACTGCAGACTCATGCCTGATTAACATAACCATGAACCATCTGTTTTCCAGTATATAATAAATAATTGGAATTTTTGTTGAGATTTTCCTGCCCAGTTCAGTTACTTCTACCTCCCTCTTTAGCTAGATCTCTATCACACGATACCACCAAGCCTAGAGTGAAGACTAGCCCAGTCCTTCTCCGAGACACATTATCTCAGCCACTACATCTTTTCAAACTGCTACTAATGCAAAGGCATTGGACATAACACATTAGTAAGAGAATGCTGATTCTGTTACATTAACTAACACTGACAGCATCATGCTGAGCCATGTGTGGGACCCACAGTGAGAGCGAACAGGATAAAGCACTTACAGATACTGAATGAATGAAATCCATATGTTTAGTCAACATTACGGGCCATTTTTACAGATAAAGTTATAGATCTTTGGAGTAAAATCCGCTCAACATTCACAAAGTGAAGAGATCATATTTGTGAACGTTAAGGGTGGCTAAAAGAACTCACATCTAGGCATTTTATGCAATGGTTAAAGGGTTGTGCTGTTTTCCAGCTTTAAAAAGCATGCAGAACTGCTACGAGGGGTATTAAACCCAGTGAATGAACCTATAACATAACACAGTAATCCTCATAGAGACGTGAGCAGATTATCTAGCATTATCTAGTTTAGTAATCACATTCAACAGCCAATTTCAATCATATCAGCCTCAGCAGCGTATGTGCTTATTAATATCCTCAGGAATATCACAAGAGTTGCTCTGTGAATATGTAGAGGAACATAGCCCTGTGATATTTCTTTACAAAAGCTTGGGATGTATTTGTTGATTGATGTTAATTTATAGGTGACCACTTGGCAGAGCTTTCCTTTCGTTTTTGTTCTTGTATTTTCTTGTATTTTATGACAGGTTAGGACATGATCCCAGGATCCTCGTGGGCCCTGATTAGCAACCTCAGTTTTGTCTGTCTGTCTTTTCACACAGCTGTCTGTCTCTTACCCACTCAGGACCCCCAGAACCAAGTTAAGAACAAAAAATGAGCCAATGATGATTAGAGTAACAAAATAAAGCCACGGCCAGGTAGTCCCTACAGCGTCATTCACCTGAGAACGAAAGGAGAGGGGGTGGGGGTAGAGAGGGATGGAGAGATGGAGTGATGGGGAAAGAGAGAGGGAAGGAGAGGAAGGGACAGTTAGCAAATGACTGGACTGGAACAACAATAATGAGCCTGTCTTTCACTGGATGTGCCGTGTCTTTTTCTCTTTCTCTGCCTCTCTGTCCTTTTCTCCTAAGATATAAATCCTGTTCCACTGGTCCAAGTGCCTTTTTTTGTTTGTTTTGGTGTGTTCTGAAACTCCAAAATGGGCACACACACACACAGAGAGAGACACACATGCGCGCACACACACACATAAACACACACGTCACTTACCCGCTCAACACACCCAGAACCAGATTTAGAACGAAAAAGGATCCAAAGATGACAAGACTGACAAAATAGACCCAGGGAAGCTCATAGCCCATAGCATCCTGCATCTGAAGAAGGGAAGGAAGGCCAGTTAGGGAAAGAGAGAAAGAGAGAAACAGAGAGAGAAGCAAAGAAATGAGGGCGACGGAGGAAAACTCAAGGGGCAGACAAGCTTAAAACAGACGGCCGTCTTTTTATGCAGCTACTTGAGGGTCACTTGGAGAAGGATGACTGGAAAAAAGAGCTTTAAACTACAGCTCCTGCTGTTTCTACAGACAGCACACAGAATGTACGAGAGCCCACTGGTGTGGAGTAGTCTGTGACTCACATCACTGTATCAAGAGTCATTCTTCATTTCTCAGGTGCTTTTCTTAAACATCACAGATGATCTCTCATAAAGCGCTGAATAAACTCCGTAGTGTGTTATTATGGAGGAGATGAGAGGGACCAGCACTCTGCAGTGTGCTCCTGCAGTATTCTACCTCTCTGGTGTAAAGCTCATTATGACAGATACTGTGTTGACCGTTTGAACTGGCAAAACCTGCTAATGGTAAAGAGGTCAGAACAGATGTTTTCATTTTTTCCTTAAAGCAATGCCCCAGCATTATTCAGGCATTATAGGCCAAATACATACTTCATGTAAGAATGCAAATGCTTCCAGCCACACCAATATACAGTGGAACCTCTACTTACGAACTTGATCCGCTCCGTGACCCGGTTCGTAAGTGGAAAAGTTCGTTTCTCGAGTCAATTTTCCCCATTTAAAATAATGGAAAAGCAATTAATGCGTTCCAGGCCCCACCCCCCGAAAGTCACCCTTTTTGCACTGATATATGTTTACAACACTCTCAAATTAGTAAAAAAATACGAAAAATAAAAAAGAAATACAGTGGTAACAGTAATAAAAAAGAAATAACGTTGTAAGTGGTTACACATTGCTACCTTGAAGACGTGACGACTGGCTGGAGGAGTAACACAGGCACTGGCTGTATGACGGGAGGTGGGGGGTGGGTGGAATAACGGAGAGTAGGCGGGTGAATGTGAGGCGACGAGGCGTGGATACGGCTTAACTTAGCACGAATTTCAATGTCTGCTATTTACACTAATGCTAAATTGCTAAAGCTACAATTTGCTAATCTTAAAAGCTCATTCAAGTCTGGGCGCTGGGAGACTCGCCTATTGGGGTCAGTGGCCATTTCCAGCCATCGGCCCGGCGGAGGCTCGGGTTCATTTCTAGAGTCGTGGTTCATTGGTGGAGGCAAAAATATATTCAAATGCCCGGTTCGTATCTTGGAAAGTTGGTTAGTATAGGTGTTCGTTAGTAGAGGTTCCACTGTATATATATATATATATTTACATTAATGTGCATCTTAATGCAAGAATTAACAAAGCTTTAAGATTATGCCACCGACTTAAAAAAAAACCTCACACACTCATTCTCTCACTCATGTTTAACAAATGCTCCACAAATGAGTGCTGTTCAATCCTTCGCCAGCTTTGCGTATAATAAGTGCCACCAGGCCTCTATTACCCCCCACTTCCTCCAATGCCCCCCCACATCATTAATTTCTCTTAATGAAAAATCACCATGTCTTACAAGCACCTTGTCTATTGAGCCAGTTTTCTTCAGAGTAACTGCTGACCTGGCATGCTGCTGATTTATTTCATTACAGAAAACCCATGTAATGGTGGCAGGGTGACCTCAAGATTGACTCATCAGAGACATGCATAACTTAATTAAGCTGACCCATTGTTTAATATCCATGCAATTTTCAAAGCAAAAAGGGGGCATAGCAAATACTAACAAAGAGGGCTGATCATATAATTAATAAAAAAAAGAATGCACAGAACAGTTTTCAGACATTTGGAACCCAACTGTACATTTACACACTCATCTACTGTCCACAAATTTACCTTTTGTGGCTACAGCTGCTCTGATTTGTCCTCTGTTGCATTCTAAGAAAGCACTGAGCTGAAGGACTTTAAATTTGTAATGTGTTGTAAAGACATTGACATAAACCACATTTATATCAGAAACCATTTTCCCCCATCAGCTTGTTTTCTGTTCTTTTACAGAATATAAGCAAATGCTGCCTGTAGTAATGAATAGCTACAGATAAAGGAGATAGAAGAGCCAAGGCTTTGTACTTTTACTTAAATATATGAGCTGAAATAGAGCCACGGGTAGAAAAAAAGGAGAGGACAGTGATAGTTGGAAGTGTGGGGTACTTTGAGTTTTTGCATCCTCTAATGAAATAAACTGAATATAAAATGAGCGCATTTGTTCAACAACAAGTTCCAGATTTTATTTATCTAACCTGCTTACTCAAACCATCCCACCTCCTGATTTAGGCAAGACATACGCACATGCACACACACGCACATGCCCACACACCCACACTCGCACATGCACACACAGGCAGGTTGGTAACAAATGAAATCTCACTATTACATATTTGAACAAATCTGTTAATTCATCATTAAAGTCTGTATTAACCTGTTCCTTTTCTAACTGTATTCAGAAAGAGCACCATAAGTGGTTAACTGTGTACAAGGGTTAAGTGTGTAATCCTGCAGGGTGGAGTGTGTTTTGTGGACTTGGAGCAGACTCACCCAGTAGAGCACGTCCGTCCAGCCCTCCATGGTGATGCACTGAAACACTGTCAGCATGGCAAAAGCAAAGTTATCAAAGTTCGTGATGCCATCATTTGGGCCTTCCCATCCCATCATGCACTGTGTGATGTTGGGTGGGCTGCAGTGGCGCCCATGGGAAGAGTTCGGAGCACAGGGTGCAGGCTTCTCTTCAGATATAGAACCTGATGGAGAACAAGCTCTTTAGTCCTTCAGAATATACTGTGCATTTCTGATTATAGAACTTTTGCTTTGTTTGTGATTTAAACAGGTTTTAAAGAGCTGAATATCCCAGTATTTTCACAGTACCATACGGTCAAAAACAGAACTGATTTCACTAGTTTCTGTTGAACAGGATTAATGTTTGTAAGCTAAGGAAACAGTCCTCAGTTTTAGCTTTTGTTAAATAAATAAACAGCAGAAACTGAGAAACTTAGTGGAAAGATGAAAATTTCGGATATACTCATATTTTAGAATGACATTTTTCTCAATGTTTGATTCTTGTCATTAAGTTGGTAGATAATCTAAGGTCTATGTATAAGTAAAAGCAGTCTGTTGGCTGCAATAAATAAATATTGGGTGCTTTTATTGCTTTATTGATCAACAAATCCAACAGCATTTAACCATTGGTCCCAATTTACAACACAATTACAAACTGCTGGAAAACTGCTGAATGTTTTATAGACTTTAGGATGCTGTGGAGGAGCAGGTTGTAGCCCAATTTTCTCCACATGTCCTTTGCCAGCCTCACCAGATAAAAAGGAGTCCATGCATCACAGCAAAACACATTTGAAGGAGAATGCAAACTGCCCTCATCAGGTAAAAGATGCCTACATGATATGAATGAAAAAATCACCAGGCATCAATGTATCTTATTATGTATTATGTATTCATTCATTCATTGTCTGTAACCGCTTATCCAGAATCACTGGGCGCAAGGCGGGAACACACCATGGAGGGAGGGGCCTGTCCTGTCCTGTCACAGGGCGACACACACTCACACATTCACACCTACGGACACTTTTGAGTCGCCAGTTCACCTACCAAAGTATGTTTTTTGGACCATGAAGGCAACCAGGAGCACCCAGAGTAAACCCACACAGACACTGGGAGAACACATCAAACTCCCCACAGATAGTCACTCAGAGCGGGGCTGGAACACACAGCCCCAGGACCCTGCAGCTCTGTGACTCTGTGACTCCGCCGCCCTGTATTATGAATCTTATTCCGGCAATCTCCAGCACTTAGACTGCTGTATCATTGGTAAACCTAGAAGAACATTTAAGGGAAGGGCATGCTGCTGACCTCTGTGTCCATCACTGAAGAAAAAGCATGTGCGGTGCATCTTCCCCATGAAGAGCTCTAGGCCGATGATGGCGTAGATGATGATGACGAAGAGTACGAGCAGGGCAATGTGCAGTAGGGGAACCATGGCTTTAATTATGGAGTTCAACACTACCTGTAAACCTGGAAGCACACAGACAACAAACACCAGAGTCAAGAACACACAGCTGAAATATAAATACGTTCACAGGAACCTACAACTGCAACCCATTATACTCTCTGCTGGGCATTCAGTGGTAATTGTAGAATTCACCAAATCCATTTAAAACCATGACATAATGTAAGGTCATCGGGGGAAAAGCAATAAAATACTGCATCCCATTTGCTCTGATTAAGTTTTTTGCAGTGAATATGGCTAGTTACTGGTGGTCATCCTCACTGTACTGATGTCTGTACATAGGCATGATATTTTCTAACTGGCCCCTTAAAACAAAATGGTGGCTATATCACAGATGCATTTCAATCATTGTTGCCAAACAATTAGAAGAAGAAGAAGAAGAAGAAGAAGAAGAAATAGAAGAAGTCAAAGAAGAAGAAGAAGAAGAAGAAGTCGAAGAAGAAGAAAAAGTCAAAGAAGAAGAAGCAGAAGAAAAAGAAGAAGAAGAAATAGAAATCAAAAAAGAAGAAGAAAGAAGTCGAATAAGAAGAAGTCAAAGAAGCAGAAATAGAAGTCGAAGAAGAAGAAGTTGAAGAAGAAGAAGAAAAAGATGAAGAAGAAGTCAAAGAAGAAGTCGAAGAAGAAGAAATAGAAGAAGAAGAAGGAAGCCAAAAAAGAAGAAATAGAAGTTGAAGAAGAAGTCAAAGAAGAAGAAGAAGAAGAAGAAACACCCTTATTGCTCCACTTAGTGAATCTCTACATTTCACCCATCTGTGGTAGTAAACACACAAACACACACACTAGTGAGCAATTCTTCACAAACACTAGGGGCAGTGAACACACACACAGCCGGAGCAGGGGGCTGCCAACCACCTCTCCGCCAGGGGAGCAGTTTGGGGGTTAGATACCTTGCTCAAGGGCATTTCAGGCATGAAGAAAATCCCAGGAACTGAACAAGCGACCCTCCGGCCTCAAGCTCATGGCTGCCCCTCTTTGATGATAGATACATCTTCAGGACCTTTGCTCAGTTTTTTGACATTTAGCCAAGCCATTTAACACTGTTTATGTTTAACCTAGATTTTCCTTTTTTACGTAAAGTCCTTGTGAGGAAGTGAATGTACCTTTAAACTCTCAGGATCTAAACTGGACCTTAACTTGACTTTTTGAACATTTACACAGAGTGTACCTTGGGGAATCTGTACAGTGTCCTCTTTTCTTTTCTAGATCAAGGCTGCATTTACATTAAAGCAAAGTGTATAACTTACTTGTGCTATTTGGCCTCTTTGTGAGAGTGGTTAGTTGTGAAGAGTGTAAGCACAAGAGTTGAAGGCTAGTTTTGTGACTAATGAAAAATGAGGGTGAGAAGAAACCTGTCTATGTTTTAAAATATGGGTTTACATTATTTCATGTGTCATTCAATCATCTCACTGTGTAAGTGTGTATCTCTCTGTGTGTGTGTGTGTGTGTGTGTGTGTGTATGTGTCTTACTCACTGGGCACTCCAGACACTAATCGTAGAGGTCTCAGCACTCTGAATGCTCGCAGGGCCTTCACGTCAAACCCTGCTGCCTTCCCTCCAATTGGTGTCCCTCCATCCCCTTTAGTGGCCTGCTCTAATATAGCACTGAACAACCTGAGAGAGAGAGAGAGAGAGAGAGAGAGAGAGAGAGAGAGAGAGAGGGTAAAATCAGTTTTACCCATGATTTTGTGGTGCTCCTGACCGTTGAAGAACAGATAGACTACACTCCTGCTGATTAAACAGACAATGAGTGTAGAAACAAGGGCGTCATAAGAGATTAAAGACAAAGTGCTTGAGTAAAATTCCTATATAAAGATCAAAGTGACATTTCCAAAAATAACAATAAAATTAACATGATACTTGATCAAAGAAAGACAGTAAAATAAATAACATGTTTTTGATTTAAAATACAGTTGAAGTAAGAAGAGAATAGAGAATGAACAGAAAGTGCTGAGGAGATGCAGAGATGTGGAGAGAGTGAGAGAGAATATCACAGGAGAACAGATATGTTGTCAGTCTGCTTTTAAAAACCTCTCCAGTCTGTGCACATCTGTCAGCTTCTGGATGTTTATTTCACTTGACTGCTGCGTCGCGGCTGAAAGCTGCCTCAACTTGTTTAGTTCTGGTTCTAAGTACTGTGAACAGGTTCCGTTACTGGGCAATGTGTTAATGTACAGCATAAATCTAGACTTCGAAGTGTCAACCATTAGGTTCCTGAGTGCCTAAGGTAAACGTTAGGGTAGACGTGTAAGGGTTAACTGAGCTCCAGTGTATCTGTAAGTTTCAAGGGTTAACCTTTAATGTCCAGCATATCTCTACATTTCTACGGTAAATTTTTTTAGAATTAACCCTTGATGTCCTACATATCTCAATATTTCTATGGGTTACCCTTCAGTGTCCACTACTTCTTTTCGTTTATTTATACGATATGCATTTATAAAAGTATCAAGTGTACAACATAAATGTACGTGATGTGTGTTTGTGTCTCTCAGCGGCAGCGTCTTTCCTCAGACCAATTCTCTCAGTTCAGGAAGCAAAAGAACAACTTCAAAAGGCAAGCCGCCGCCACATTAGACACACACGGAATTATCAATTAACACAGATGGAATGGCCATTTCAAAAGACTCCTCTCTTCAGCAAACACCTCTCTCTCTCTCATTATTCCTCTCTCTCCATGGCCACTCGCAGTTATGGAGTGGAAGACATGTGATTAAGACAGGACATTCAAACCCAATTAATCCCGCTCAGGCTCTGTGACTCTAATCAGGATGCAGGAACTGAACACACTCACACCTATCAGAGTGAGTGGAGGCTGAAATCTGCTGTGAATTGTATCTCTGTAAGACTCTGTACACTATCCCTAGAGAAGTGTGTGTGCTCACCAAGCCCCTAAAGGCCTGCTCCACCAGGCACGGACTCCTACAGCTCTGCACTACCTGCTGCAATACACAATACCCTGTCAGGCAGATATTTATCAAACTCCAGCTGCACAAAGCAAACAGCTGCTTACTAAGCTACTGAAATTCTGCCTCTCTCGCCATAAAACACAACACACCAGCGCTCTCCGGGCCAAGGCTGTCTTCTGTCTTGCTTTTTAAGACAGAGCAAATTATGCTCTCCACGTTCAGCATCATGACTGTGATATCGTCTGCTAGTCTGAAATGAACACAACACACATGCGGTCATCTTTGAGCATGAACATTGGGAAAATAAACATGAAGCATGAAGATAAAACTGGGGGAACATGGGCACAGAAACCCACTGACACCAGATGTAAGCGATGATGAGTACTGTGAAATATTGGCTCTAAGCAACTAATAATTCACAGGGTTAAGACACAAGGAACACAAGGAGCAGAGGGTGGAGACAAGGACCAAAACAATATAGAAAAACTTGTGAAATGTTGTAAAAAAAACCAAGGAGCGTGAAGACTGGAAAACTGAATCAGATGCAGATCCAACGTTATATTTAGGCAATGTAAAGAGAGAGGTTTTTGTGCTAGTTTAACTTTAACTAAAACTACTTATAGCTAGCTCTAGTTTTAAACAACCATAAGCAGTAGGAACTATAAAATAAACAAGGCTTAGTTCACTCTACATAGAGTTAAACATTTATTTATGCATTCAGGTACTTATTCATGGTTCTACATTTGCTTCAGTAAATCAATGTTAGGTTAAATCAGTGGGGAAATTAGGACATTTCCAAGTACAGCATCGTCCATCCATCCATTATCTGCAACCGCTTATCCAGTTCAGGGTCACGGTGGGTCCAGAGCCTACCTGGAATCACTGGGCGCAAGGCGGGAATACACCCTGGAGGGGGCGCCAGTCCTTCACAGGGCAACACACACACACCTACGGACACTTTTGAGTCGCCAATCAACCTACCAACGTGTGTTTTTGGACTGTGGGAGGAAACCCATGCAGACACAGGGAGAACACACCAACTCGTCACAGACAGTCACCTGGAGCAGGAATCGAACCCACAACCTCCAGGCCCCTGGAGCTGGAGCCTACGTGCCGCCCTACAGCATCATCATGTCAGATAATCACAATAGCCTAATGATCCTGTCAGTACTATTACACACTGCCTATGAATACATTTGGTTTTCTGTAAACGTCCACAAAGACCTGAAATGGAAAGTCCATTAATAGTACTTACATCCTTACTTACAGCATTGCATACTGTTGGATTAAATGATGAACAATAACTAAACAGAGTAATGTTACACACATCATGATTTGAATTTGGTGCCACCAGGCTTCAGAGGTTTTCGAACTTCTAGAGTTCTACTATTGAGAGCCTGCAATTTCCCTCTTATTCCACAAACATATACATTGTTAAAAGTAATTATCAGTTTTCTAAATAAATCATTATGCTGTAAGTAATATCACTCAGAGTTTGATGTGGTTCCATCGTGGCCTGGGACCAGTCCCCAGTAAATATAAACGTAAATATCAACATTTTTAGAATAGCAGTAAAAGAAGCCAGATGATGATGAGTTTAAGTTTCTTTAGTGAATGAATATTTGAAAGATTTGCTGACTGATTCAATTGCTAATGAATCAATTGCTAATAAAGTTTGTGAGGCGAAATAACTGTCCAAGAAAATGAGAAAATGAGTCTTAGAAACAATCTCGGACCATGATCAGGCCCACAACTGTGGTGTTATCAGCTAACTTCACAACAGAGCTTGTGTCAGTATGTTTCTAAGGGTTATGACATCATCATCACATCGTCTGATGTATTCAGCAGCTGCCCATGTGTATTCAGCCATGTCAGGATGACTCTGAGTGGCTGTTGCTCTGAACACATTTGACTCAGTGCATTCAAAACAGTCCTGGAGCGCTGGTTCTGCCCCTCTGCCCATACGCACACTGCCCTTACTGATGATTTTAACTTGTTTTAGCAACTGTCAGTACTGAGGGAGCGGGAATAGAGAGATGAGGTCTGACTGGACAAAGTAAGGGTGAGGTTTGGTGCTGTGGGCAGTACAGGACGCTACTTTAAACATTCTTTAGTGTGTTTTTCAAATAGTGCGGAGGGAATACTGATAAGAACTTTACTTAGTTACAAGGCAGTTTTAGTGCCTCATTAGAATTATCAGGGGACCTAGACGGCAATAAGAATTCCCTTGACGCATACAGGGGTTCACTTTTATGTCCCCAGAGACATTGTATGAGGTGAATAGAGGCTTGTAATTACTACTGCATTTGAACACAATACACAGATGAATAAAATTACAAACATATGCTCCTCTTATTTAAGCAAACACAAAGGTCAGGATTAAACAGAAGGAAACCTGTCAGTCCAAAAAACCAGAGCTGAATTCTTTGCTACGATAATTTATTTACTGTTAGTAATTGTTATTTAAAACAAGACCACACAGACAGTTTATTGTGGGCTGCATATGTCAGAGAACATGGGATAAAATGAGCAGTTCTGATTTGGCTTCTGTTCAGATGTAATAAATGGAATCATTAGTAATCAAATGTACCACCCCCTTATCTACATCTCAGATTATAGCGGTGGATCAGTGTTAATGTTAGAGTGCAAAGGTGAGGTTAAACAGTAGAACAGACAAGACAAAAGCCAAGTATTTAGAGAAATGAGTGCAAAAAAGAGTAGATGAATGAACAAAGTGACTAGTGAAAAGTAGAGAGTAGAAATAAGAATACTGAGAGAACTGAGCGTAAAGCACAAAATAAAAGATGATGCGTTCAGTCCACTGACCTGGCCTCGCTGTCAGGTTTCTGCCAGTTGTGTTCTCTAACCATTGTCAAGAATGTCATCTTCTACATGTCAGGCCAAAATAGCAGACTTGTGATTGGTGCTTGTTTTGTCAGTCAATTTTTTATTTTCCCGCAGGATTTCCTGCGATTCTTGGCCATGTTACATGTGACTGTAACGTCCTGTCTGTTTTCCTCACCGTGTGCTCATGTAGCACATGGTTTTGGTTGTTGTTCTTGTCTCTGCCCTAGTCCCGCCTTAGCTCCGCCCTCGTTATTGTCCCCAGGTGTTCCTTGTCAGTGCTCTGTATATATAATCCCTTTGTTTCAGTGCTCCCTTGTCGGTTCTTGTGTGTGTGTAGATGTGTTTCGTTGTCAGCTGTCTTACACATTGCCACCAATCCACAGTTGTTATGTTCAACTAAGTTCTAGTTTGTTTCCTTGTCTCCATGCTTGTGTTTGTTTTCTGTTATGTTTGTACGTCCGCATCCTGCCTCAACTGTGACAGTGACACTACTGCTGGGGGTGAGGGTGTGAGCTGTGTGTGGCTCATTATCATTTAAAGGAACAGGGGCTTAATGCTGCTGTGGCACAGGTATCAAATCAGCCTTTGCATAATGCTGGAGAAAGTCAAAGGAAAACAGCTAAAAACTGGAGCTTGAAAAATGAATAGAAGGTTTCCTAAAAGTACAAATTTGGTAAAATAAATATGTCATTTTGATCTGCACAGCAGGTGAACAGAGCCTTGTGATAATTACCGTGCTGGTACACCATGCTCTCAGGGTAAAACTGCACACACCTGCACCTTTGCTTCTAGCAGACACAGCACCCACAGAGCCAGAAGAGCGAAGTGGTGAAGGAACATTGTGGGGAAGCCAAGTTTCCATGAATATAACAATGCAGCATTCTATAATTCCACACTGAGATGGAGAACGAGCCTCTGTTATATTCTGTAGAGTTCAGAGGTTTGAGAATATCAAAGTATATGGGTTTCTCTCTAAGTGAGTTTTTCTTGCACAAGAACACCAGCTGTATGCCATAAACATTAGCGTGAATGTCTTGCCAAAGCTCTGCCAGGACTAAGGGCTATTGGATCCTCTGGCTGATATGGTCAGAAATAGTATGATAAGAATGACCAAATGATATGCTTATAAACAGATAAGGAGCTCAGTATCCATCATTAATCATCAAAGAGCATGTTTTCATTTTTACAATAATCTGATAGCTTCAGAAATAAGATTTTGTTAATAATCCAGACAAGTTTGTCAAACTGACATTGAGAAAAACTGTAAAATGAGAGTGGAGGAATAAGAGAACCAAGCAAAAATGGTGAAAAATGAGTGTAGAAATGAGAGAAACAAAACAAGGAAAACGAGAGAAGTGACGTAAGAGAATCGAACCAAAACGGTAAAAACACAAGAGCTTTTTTTTGCCTCAAATCTTGTTTTTTTTAACCAATGCTCAGCAACTCGCGTGTAAAATCATGACATACTTTTACTAGTAAATATTTATTTAGGAATTACACATTACCGTATTTTTGTATGAATTTGTATGTACTGAAATATGCCCATAGCGTTTAGCCTTTTTTGGGAAATGTGTCTTTATTTGGTTGTAGAAGAACAGTAAGGTCAGAGTAAAAAAAAGGTAAAAAAAAAAAAAGACTGAAAAACTGAAATACAGTGTTGTGTACATAAACACAGTCCATAAAATGGCAGACGGTGGCTCTCTCTGTGTGTGTTCAGGGCTCAGCTGACTGGCCCTGCTGCTGATCTACTGTGCCGACCTGTTCTGGCCAAAGGTGAGCCGGAGGAGGTCAGCTGTGACCGGGATTGACTTTATATCAGCCTTAAGTAAACTGCCCCGAAGCACTTCATAATTATAGAGGGGAAGTGCCACAGGCAGCTTGTCTGGCTACAGAGGTGGTCATTATCTTCTTCAGCAAATGTATTAAAGTGGTCAATCTGACAAGTATCGCATCAACTACAGGAAAAACTGACAGGAGATATGTATACACGAGAGAGAGTGAGAGAGAGAGGGGGGGGGGGTGTGGATAGTGTGGAGCAAGAACAAACAGAATGACAGAGGAGAGAGAAAAATGAGAAGCAGAGAGCAAGAAAAAAGATTAAAAAAAAGGTCATGGAATGGGAGGAAAAGGAAGAGAAAAAAACATGAATTAGAAAGTTCCTTGTAGTTATGGTTTATTTTGAATTAGCATCTCATAATGTTGATATGCTTTCTCATAATCAGGGCATATCATTTCATAATTTGCTCTCTCATAGGAATGAGAGCCTCTCATTGGTCATTATTTTGAGATGGTAAAGCCTAACTCTCAGAATTACTTGTGTTTTTCTCCAGAAGCAATAGTCTCAGAGAAGTTCAGGAAAAATAAAAACTCAAACATGTGTGAACGCTAAAGCCCAGCTTTCTAAACAGAGCGGAAACCACCGCAGACGGCCGCAGCTGCAGCTGACCCGTCCATCAGGTTCAAAGCTGCATAACTCCATCATCATTAACATCAGCCTCGGTGACACCAGGCATCAGTGCGACTGTTCTAGCTCGGTGGATCTGAACCTCCTGGAGCTGTTTTTACTCCTCCATTCTCATTCCGCTCACAAATCAACAGCCTGAACAATAACAGCCTCAGCCCCACTGATTAAAATCAATTAAGCCAAGGTTTGCTGGAGCTGACCTCACACTGGGGACCGTGTGATATGAGTCTGATGAATAGTGCTAACAAAGTGCTGAGACTTTTAATGGCCCTCTGTGAGCAGGGTTAGACCCGCAGTTAGTATGGAAAAGCTCTTAGCATCAAATAATCATGAGCTCTTCACAGGGCAGCTATGGTCAAGCCTCTCTGAGTTTTTACTCCTGAAGTGTAGAGCGGCAGTCACTATCACAACAAACCTGAACCTGGTGTGGCCAGAGGGTACTATTATTATACTATATTTAATCTGTGAATGCAACCTTTCCATGTACTCAATTATCTATCTATCTATCTATCTATCTATCTATCTATAGACCTGAGGCATTTGCTCTAAGACTGCAAGGGAAGCTCAGCTTCCCCTAAAATGTCAAAAAATAAGTGATCAAATATATAATGTTGTGTGTACATGTCATTGAATAAATATGCACTACAACGTGCTCAACATTTGTTCAGAATCAGCTTCTTATCACTGGTAAAGACGCAGCTTTCCTCTCAATCATTCCCGCAGCTTCACAGTGCTTTAAATGGTGAGTGTCCATAGAGTTCAATAGCGAAGCAGTGAAGTGCAGTGAAACGAGACGAGTCATTGGATAAATGCTGGGCTTTGTCCCTCATCGGACGCTCAGCGTCTCTGGGGGTCTATGGGGCAGTGGGCTGGCCTCGGCTGGCCCGGACGCTCAGCTTCTGCATGATGATTGGATGATCTGTCTGAGGCTGAATCCCTTTTTGATTGACAGCAAAATGAGCGAATCAGCGATCCTTTGGTGTAAAAATCCATGGGAGCATTAAAATTTCATTCTATTCTGAGCTTCCCCTCCTTGAAAGTCCAGCATCCGCCACTGCTATACACTCTGGTCCTAGCATCAATTTCAAGTCCTCAGGCCAAGAATGGACAGCAAGATGTATACACTCACATGCAAATGTTTGGGCCATCCTGGTCAAATGACGGCCTACAGAGAACACACATCTGCACATTCCAGCACCTAGTCACTGTTTATGGCTGAAATTAACATAATAGAAAAAAAGGCAAAATAATGAGACCAGTTCAAAAGCTATGGCAATCTGTGATCTGTATTTTTAAATCGCAAATAATTAGAAACATAAAATGTGCCGTTTCATAATAAAGTATGTTGGGTGTGGGGGTTAAGGTAATTCTCTTTAAAAAAAATCAATAAAACAACACCTGGCCAGTGCTGTCCAAAAGTACAGAAATATAAAGTGTATGACGAGCTCAGTTATAGCTTAGAAAAGTGTAAAAGATCCATTTCAAAATGGAATGAAGTGTCGGTGTTAAAACCCTGAAAAGTAACGTGGGGTAAATATCTCCAAATATGGATTTGGTTTGGTCACTAAGCAACATTACTCCCTTCATAGTTCTACCATGAAGTACACTGTGTTAGAATCATAAAAAAAAGTTACAAAAGACCACAGGCTATGTGTAAATACAGACCCCCGCTGAGTAAAGGATGACTGAAGAAGATCCCAGCAGCCCAATTTTGATGTCTGTAGCTACAGTTTATAACGTGATGAAAATATTCACAAAGGGAAGAGCCATAGAGAGAATACAGTTAAAAGTAGCAGAACATCTCTTTTGATTGTCAGACATTCTCTGCTGGCTGGATCCTATGGTACATAATCTAATAATATTATAATGTTTATTTTATATATACCGTTTATATTGATTGTCAGCTTTTTTTTATTTTGGTTTTCAGCAGACTGTGTCATCAGTTTCGTTGCAGGTTTCAGTTTCAGTTGTGGCCAAGCATTTTCAGAGCATCCCCAAATGTGTCGATACAAACTGTGTATTGACACATTTGATCAGGTATATATGTTTGTCCATTCTAAGGTCAACATGCAATTCATTTTTTGCATCTTACTTGTTGCAGATTTAAAGCAATCATATTCTACGTGGCACTGAGTGTCACAATTAACGCAGGGCGGACTGATGGAGGCGGACGCACACGCTAAAACACAACAAACTTTAATAAAGCGAACTAACAAACAGAGACAGACTGACTTGTGTCAAAACAAAACTAGTAACAGAGGAAACAGACAAGGAAACAAACCAAAACGAGGAATAACAGAAACAGACAGACTTGCAACAATGACCGTCATTGTTGCAAGTCTGTCTGTTTCTGTTATTCTGTAAGTTTGGAAGGAAGCAGTGACAATAGTGAAAACGACAAGAAACAAATCAAAGACAGACAGACTCGGGAACCATGAAACTCAACAATGCAAATGACTGACAAACGGGAGTGACACAAGGGAACTTAAATACATCTCACAGACAAGACACACCTGAAACAAATAACGAGGATGACGGACAAGGAGGCGTAACAAAGGTGGAGACAAGGACAATAACAAACAGAGCCATGTGCAGAGAGAGCACATGGCGGGGAAAACAGACATGACAGGACGAGGGCGTGACACTGAGCATGCATTAACGGTGCCAGCGGGGCTTAGTACGGCCTTAGTCACCAGGGAGACCAGAGTGGAGTTAAGGTTAAGATGCTAAGAGCTAGTGCAATAGGTGTGTTGGGTACACATAAGCTGGACCCAACGAGCAACATTAGCGCTTTGTTGTAGCTGGTTTCTGATAGGATCATAAACGGCCACAGCAGCCATATTGGTTTGGTGTGAGATTTAAATGGTCAAAGATAGATGATTACAGAAATGTGGTTGCAGGTAGGAAGAGAGTTTGGGTTAAAGGAACACTAGGTATTCATTTTTACAGCACTGTTCTGAAATAAATGTAAATCATCCTACTCTCCTCCAAAAATTACATAGTGTAGTTTCTTCATGGCTGAGCCCAGAGTAGCAATGTCAGATGCTCTATTCTCCTTTTACAGATCAGGGAAGCATCACAATGATTCTGAAGCTGTAATTTTAGGGTAATAATATTATGTAGTCTTCCTCTAAGGGTGCTTCTTCATGGTGGGTAGGGTGTCAGAAATTCATGTTTACATACGTGAGGTGTGAACTGTTTTTCATACACACTGTATAAACCTGGGAATGGTCTTTCAGTCTAATATGTACAAATTCACCTTGAGACCAGACTGTTCTGACTGATCTCACTTGAATCTCAGTCCGTTCGTTCAGTCCTTCCAAGTTTTACAGTACATTCAGACCCGCTCCGGTCCACAAAAGCCCTGTCTCAGACAGACTGTAATTCTTGTAACAGATGCTGCTCACCAAGGTCAAGAGAGGAAACTCCAGCAGCAGGTAATAACAAGCTGCAGGGAGCACACACCTCCAGCAGCCCTGCTCCACTGAAGAGAGGAACGTTCCAGTGGAAACACAAGACCCAGCATGGTCACTATTTTTCGTCAGATCTGCGGAGTCTGAGGCTAGGTGTAGAGTGTGTGTACTATCTGTAATCCAAAAATGCTTGTAACTTTCCAGAATGTTGTATAACTTCATATCACAAAGCTGGTCATTTTCTTCCTGGAGGCCCTGCCTTGAGGTAGATATGTACAAACACGTGTATTCCTGTCAGTTACACTTTAAGCCAAGGGAAATGGCCCTGTCATTGGGAGATAGCTGGATTAATCCTCCAAGGTGATGCCTTAGACATCCAAGGCAGAGGGTGTAAGAAAGCACAGTCGGTTTCTTTCTTTCTGGGTGGGTAGGATGGCACTCCTGCTTCCCTCAGCATAAGCTCCGACAGCAGATGTGAACAGTTTGGGTGTATCCCATTTCACACACTGCCCTGTTACTTAGCCCTTGGTGTCTCAGTTCTTCTTGGAACAAAGGGGTATGGCATAGTGTTTGGTCTATACAGCCCTTCAAACTGAGATTGTATAAAGGCACGCTTCAAACACTGTTTTATGAACGCTATGTGAATTACCAACAAGACATCTGCGCATTCAGCCAAAGAGCCACACAAATGTCAGTGTTTACTCCTTTAAAAACTATGATAACCATCGCACAATTGTCTGCAATTAATCATAGTTAATCACACTGTACCTTCTTAGAATCAATGTAAGATCAAACAACAGGTTTATATTTTATTGATTAAAAAATGTAAATATATTTTGTTATGATTTTTAAAGCTCAAACATGGGTTAAGTAAGTTAGAAAACAAAAAAGGATCTCTGTGTTTGTGTGTATGTGTGTGTGTGTGAGAGAGAGAGGGGGGGGGGGATAAATAATTTATAATCTATGTTCTGAACTCAAAAGTAGCAACGCTGTGTTTACATCATTAAATAAATCCACTAGGTTCTGTAAAAAGTGTGAAGTAAGAGGAGGAAGTCATGTCCAAATTTGGTAAATGTTTAATTAGCATTACTTTAAAAAAAAAAGTTTAATTCCTGCGTGTGTTAACGTGTGTAAATTTGACATCACTTTTTATGACTCTTTACTTCATGAGAAGCATAAAACATCATTAGAAATGTGCTGATTTCTCTGTAGTTAGCTGTAAATGTCCAGTTCCACCTTAAATGGTGAAGAACTCAGGAGCCTGACACTACTGCAACCTTTAAGAAGTAACTGGAAGTTCTGGAGAAAAATCTGCTGAATAAGAAGCTGTACTCAGCTTAATTTCACAAGAATTAGAAGTGGGTGATAATACATTACTGTCAAACGCTTCTAAAGGCCTGAGGACCTCAATTTAAACAAAGTCTGATATCAAACCTCTGATATCACTGCAGACGTCTTGTAACTCAATTCCAAGGGGTAAACTGACACTTAAACATGGGGGGTAGGTGTAAAAATAAAGAATGGGATTGGGTGTTTGTGTTCTCCTCCAAGCATGTTGAACTTTCCTGTTGTATTTTGCTAACAGCAGTTGGAAAAGAAGTGTCAGCTGGTTTCACAAGTCATAAGAAGAACAAGCTTGCCCTCCCTGTTGAGGCTGCATGAGAGAAAAGTAACCTGACCGTTCTCACTCACCCTACGACCACAATGATGAAGTCCAGCAGATTCCAGCCGTTCCTCAGGTAAGCGTTGGGGTGACACAGCAGCCCGTACGCAATCACCTTCAGAAATGCCTCCACTGTAAAGATGATGAGGAAGAGATATTCCACTCTCTCCTGTAAAGAGGGACACACAGAGATAAAGACACTGTCAGGAAACTGTTTCTTTCATCTGAGGAACTCCCGTTACTTTCAGAAAAACAAACCTAGAACCAAAATGAGACTCTGTTTAACCCTTACAACTCTGACATTGTCAACACTCACAAAAGTCTTGCTGTGATATCTCTCACTCAGAGATTACCGGTGTAAACAGAACCATTCTGGAATCTGAACAGTCAACCAACTCCAGCTTGGTGATTGTATGTTGATTTATGGAGATGATTTGGAGGTAGAAAGAAAAGACAAATTATAAATGTGTGATGTGGTTTTGCCGTTTTCTGTCAGTGAAGCACAAGGAGCCAGGAATGCAGATGTCAGTCAACCTGATGATAGAGATCATAAACAGAACACACACACTAATGCAGCTGTAAGTATTTAATAACGTGAAATAATGTACATAAATTTGAATAGGCTGGAAAATCAATAACAGCTACACTTCTAAAGGGTGAATCCCATTTCACCTTGTCACTAACACTTAGCCCTACCCCTCCATTTTACCCCCCTGCACTACTCGGTTTATATACTGCTCTTTGTTTATATACTACTCCTTTGTTGTTTCGCTCTGGTGTCAACCAGAGGAGGATAGGTCTCCCTTTTGCGTCTTGGTTTCTCTCTCATGCTCTGGGAGTTTCTCCCCCACCGTCGCCTCGGCAGCGCTCACTCAGGGCTCGGATTGGGAATTCTGTACAGCTGCTTTGTGAAAACGCCAGCAGTAAAAAGCGCTCTATAAATAAAATGGAATTAAACTGAATTGAATTCTGAGGACTGTTTGTTCTCCATCTACAGTACTTTGGGTATTTGATCCATTTCAAGCATTTACACAAAGAAAAACATAATAGCGCAGATTACGCAGCTTGGAAAAATATGCAGATATGAACATGTTCGCAGAGAAACTCAACTGAATGTAAATGGAGTTTGGTGCATAACTATGTAATTATATAATTACATTTAAATAGTACATCGTAAAAGAAAGAGGCTGTTCTCAATCTGAAACACTCTGCACTTCTGTACATTTAAGCATTTACATGATTAACATATTATTGGAGATTTGTAGTTTGAAAGAGACATAGCACAAAGACTGTCTCTTTCTCTCTCTCTTTCTCTCTCTCCACCCCCCCTCCCCCTGCAACATACACACACACACACACACACACTGCAGAAGTGCTGATAAGTAGCCCTCCTCAGAGATAGCGTGCAGTTGGATGATTAAGATACAGTGAAGCGCAAGTGCTGTGCTTCTTTGAAATGCGGTGAACGGGAGTGTTACATGAGTTCATTTAGCTCTGCCTCCAACCTCCTCTTACACTGGAGCAGAGAGGGATTACAGCACACACTCCACACTCTAAAACTCAATTCCACTTTTCATTTCACCCACAGCTCACATTATCTCCTGACAGCCTTACAGAGACATTGTACTGGAGCTTGTTTTGATCTTGATAGGAGTAACTCGCATCCAGCAACTTCGCAACCCCTTTAATATTTTCCCCATTACATATAGATCAGATTTGTCCAGCTCTGCACTACCGGATGTGTATCTGAGGCTCTTTATCTGATTTAACTCTCTTAGTCCGCACTAATGATAAGAGCAATCAACCAACCACTGCTCTCTCTCTCTCTCTCTCTCTCTCTCTCTCTCTCTCTCTCTCTCTCTCTCTCTCTCTCTCTCTTTCTCTCTCTCTCTCTCTCTCTCTCTCTCTTTTTCTCTCTCTCTCTCTCTCTCTCTCTCTCTCTCTCTTTCTCTCTCTCTCTCTCTCTCTCTCTCTCTCTCTCTCTCTCTCTCTCTCTCTCTTTCTCTCTCTCTCTCTCTCTCTCTCTCTCTCTCTCTCTCTCTCTGAACCCAGATATTATATCTACATCTGAAGTGCATGCAATATGTTCTTCCAGGTCACAGGGGTCAACATCAGAGTAACATCACAAAAAAAACTATCCCAGTTAACACAATGTTTATATGATAAACACACACTGTATATGTTCAAACACACAAACCTCTGCAACATCTGTACCTAAGTTCACCATGCTCAGTTTTAAGCATTTTAAGGTTAGAAGGGTTAAAAAAATGACCCTGAGACATGGATTCCTGTAATTGTTCTCTGGAGTGATGTAGTGCCATCCAGCACCAGTGGAACAAACAGAACTGATCTTAGTGAATCATCTAACATCGATACCTGACCTAACTGGTGATGTCCTGGCTGGAAGCCATCAAATCCTTGCAGAAATCTCCCAACATTTACCATAAAGCCTTCAGAAAAGAGTAAAAGTGGACTGTAGTTACGCAGAGGAAACTACGTATAAAGAACTTTCCTTTTTGGAAGCAATGTCCACAACCTTTAGCCCATGCAGTGTATTAAGATGATTCTAAACCCACCTTAGTGCACATTCAAGTAAAAGCAGGGGTGGGCATGGGCCGGGACGCTCTGGAAGAGAGTAAAAATCACTGATGGGTCTGTCACCTTGTTCAAAGGTGCTACCATTGTGTACTTCTAGAGAAGACTGCTGCCAAATACAACAGGTAGGATATTAAAAAAGGCTAAAAATACCATATCAGAAAACACTCCCAAAATAGGTATAATGTTGCTGTCCAATTAAAGGCATGTATCTCCAAAATAGTAACTTTACAGGAGAAAGAAAAACCTCTTAACCTTCAATGGAAGTCAATGAAAAAAATATTTTATTCCACGTAATTTTGAAGCATTTCTATTGGTTCATACATCACACAATGTGAAGAACATGCTGTGATTTTGCAAACAAAAAATTCAATGGTAATACATTTTCCATTGGACAGCAATGATATGTGTGCAGTCCAGTGTATGGTATATATTTTTTTATTCACCAGTTTTTGAACTTTAAGCTAATAGCAGTAAACTGAAGAGACTGTCCCTGATGGGCTCTCACCTATGTTTGGTAAAGGCAGCTGGTCTCAATCCTAGTCATTCATCTTGCCTAAGTTTCTATATCTACTGGCTGAGCACCAAGTCCTCCACTTCACATTTTTCAAACTCCCATTGCTCACCGGGAGGTACATGATCGAAACATCATCAACACACCCACTCGCTCACTGGGGCAGCCGTGGCCTAATGGGTAGAGGAGAAGAATTGGGACCCCCTCAACTGACAGGAAAAATTAGACCAGGTGGGAGTGAAGGAACAGCACTTCCTCCTCTTTCAAATCTATAGATGAAGTGCCCTTGAGCAGGGGATTTCACCCCAACCCTGGGTGAAGAGGTGAACCATGTGGGAGTGTTCACAGTCCCTCATCACTAGTGTGTGAGCTCACTGCCACAAATGAGCTACATGTGGAGGTCAAATCAGGAGTGATACGGCCCCAAAATAATATCATGATATTTCAGGGTGTTTTTCTGATATCAGTATTTTTGTTAATATGACAAAACACTGAAAAATATTTGGCAGCACGGTGCAGCAGGTAGTGTTGCAGTCACACAGCTCCATGGACCTGGAGGTTGTGGGTTCGATTCCTGCTCCGGGTTACTGTCTGTGAGGAGTGTGGTGTGTTCTCCCTGTGTCTGCGTGGGTTTCCTCCGGGTGACTGTCTGTGAGGAGTGTGGTGTGTTCTCCCTGTGTCTGCGTGGGTTTCCTCCGGGTGACTGTCTGTGAGGAGTGTGGTGTGTTCTCCCTGTGTCTGCGTGGGTTTCCTCCGGGTGACTGTCTGTGAGGAGTGTGGTGTGTTCTCTCTGTGTCTGCGTGGGTTTCCTCCGGGGGCTCCGGTTTCCTCCCACAATCCGAAAACACACGTTGGTAGGTGGATTGGCGACTCAAAAAGTATCCGTAGGTGTGAGTGTGTGAGTGAATGTGTGAGTGTGTGTGTTGCCCTGTGAAGGACTGGCGCCCCCTCCAGGGTGTATTCTTGCCTTGTGCCCAATGATTCCAGGTAGGCTCTGGACCCACCGCGACCCTGATAAGCGCTTACAGATAATGAATGAAAAATATCTTATTTATTGCAACAAAATGAATGTACAGTTTTAGTATAAATGTAACAGTTTCAAAAAGTCAAACGAAAAAGTCACAAATGTAAACATTCTGTCGTGTTGTTAGGCGAAAAACGTAATAAACCTACTACAAAACTAAAGTGGAGAAAATGCAGTGCATGTATAAAAACAGCAAATGTAAACAATTATACAAAGAATACCATTAAAGCTTCACATTAAATAGAACAAAAAACTTTGCTGAGTCAGCGTGGTCTGTCTGCTTGAGTCATTCATCATTTTTGACTTTCCTCGTACTAAACGAGTTGCCTCTGCTCGAGGTGGTGAAAGAGATTAGTTGTGTTCCCCCTTTTGTTGTTACAGGCCTCTTGTGTATCTTACATATTGCCGTGGTTTATGGTGCCTCTGATATTTTGTAATGAACCTCCTCCACACGACTGAAGTGGCTCGCCTTTTTGGAGCAAAGACCTCAAAGACTGCTGAGCCAACTGACACCACACTATAGACAATATGCTTGTTGCTGTCCCTAACGGCTCATATAATGAATGTACACCCTATTGATTGTAACAGCATGACGTCATTATGTTAACAAGTCAGAAGATCAAAAAAAAAAAAATGACTGTGATTATACTGATATTATCGTGAACGATACAATACGCCACAGCCCTAGATCAAACGTTGCTGTACGGCTGTACAATGATGATCAATTACGTGTCGTGAATAAACACCAAAGAATGACCCGCTCTCTCTGTCCACACACAGGTGCAGTTGGACTTTACCTGGTCTTTGTAGCGGGGAGCTGGCGGCATAATGTCTGCTTAATGTCTACTTTCACGTACAGCTCCTCCAGGTAACGTCTAGAAAAGTTCAGGGGTGGGGGGGGGTGCGGTGTGCATGTCTCAAAGGGGTTTTATTCAGTCCTTCCATAAGCCTTCTTCAATTTCAAACTTTCGCAGAGGTTAAAAAAGAGAATCGGACGATCTCTGGAGCTGTTACATCAGAAGCCCTTTCATCTCGCCACACAAGATGACCCTCGAATGAATGGATCTCTCTAGCAGTGGTTCCCCACATTTCCCAAATCAGGGGTATTTCCTCCTTCAGCCTGAGAGCCAGAGTCTCGGAGAGGGATCTGTGCAAGGTCGGAGGTTGTGAGAGCCTTTCTGAGCGAGAGCCGTGTTGTGAACTCGTGACGCGTTCGGGCTTTGGGACCTGAAGCAGACAGAAGCGGCTCGGGCTGCCTCTGCAGAGCGTGTGCCATGTTGGCCCTGCCGATCTGAGTCATTCCCACCATCCACCCCCCACTGTTCTGCATCAGAAATTCCTACAAATCAGCACCAGCGTCACTTCCCTTCAGGCCCACACTCGCAAGGCCAGCGATGTCGAAACATCAACCACAGTGATTTATGATCCAGCAAGACGTTCTCCAATCAAACGTAAAAACACACACTCCTCATAAACCATAGAGGGGGTCCCCCACAAGACATACCACATCCACACTGTTCATAACACTACAACACTACACTTAGGAAAGACTTTGCAACTATGTGTGTGTGTGTGTGTGTGTGTGTGATTTCCTCCAGAGACAGATGTGCAGCTATTATTAGAGCTCCACAGGCAACCATCACACCCACTGCTGGGACAAAGCCATGAGAATTTGTCATCTAAATAAGGGTCTGGGGAGACCACTGTTGATACAACCCCAGCGTTCCAAGGAATGATGGGAAGACAAGGAAAGTAAGATAGATTCCATTCAAGGCACAGTATCATCAATGTGTGTGTTGATTTCTGGCACTTTTCCACTGCATGGTAGCTACACTACTCTACTGGACTCTACTTGGCTTTAGGCTAATCTGATACCTGGTACTTGGGAACTTTGTTTAGGGAAGTGAGCAGGGGCTAAACAGTAACGTGTAAACGCTAAAGAGTACTGACCGGCCAGAGAGAGAGTCATCAATCTATGTGATGAAATGCAGACATCCAGCACAAACTCGCCATCTCATTTCCTTGGTTTTTGAAGAGGTTCAAATGGTGGCTGAGTCAAAAACACTTTTGCGGTACTTTGGGGGGCTTTGTAGATTCATGAAGAGTAGGTACCATGCAGTGAAAAAGCACCATTTGATATTAGAACTCAGGACACTGACTGATACTAAGTCTGTTATTGTAATATTGGTACACTGCCACTAAAGTAACCCCACTGGACAGGTCAATGCACCGGAGGAGAGCAGCACCTGCTCAGATCTGTCACATCAGCTGATGAACACCTGCCTAGGCTTCCACTGCACACACTGTGATGAGGAGGAAATGAGGGGCCATCCCCCAGAGAGCAAAGCCAACTGTGCTCTCTAGGACTCCCAGCCTCAGATGGCAGAGGCATCAGTGGGGAGCTCAGGATGAAGAGGCCAATACATCATGATATTAGAAAATAATGTCTTGCTGATCACTCTACACCTCTTAACCATCACTTTTTGTCCTCATCGTGTTGTTATTTAACAGAAGTTAGTGTGACCAAAGCAGGATGCACATGACACTGCTTTCTGATGCACTGTTTCAAGAACAGCTGAGCTCCTTTCAGCTCTTAATTTTGTGAGGACAGAGTTTGTGCGTCTTTTAAACAGACACACCTCTCCAGAGAGCAGAGGGAGATATTTACCCTGCACCCCGACCCGTACGCTGCATCTGTCCAGTACCAGCCAGTCTCCATCACATTCCCTCAAATGCTGACTCCCTAAAAGGCATTTGTAGTAACAGCTCTATCTTAACCATTGCTGAATGACAGTGTCCAAATACACGTTTTACTCCCTGACTCCAAACACACACACACACACACTGAATTTCAGCCAAACAAACCAAACCAGCTTCAGACGAGAAAGCCATAAACCCTCTCACACTCCACCAAAATCTGTTTCTGTTTTTAACATGCACTTGTTGACTTGTCCTTATCATTTCCTCTCACGGGAGCCCCTGATATCGTCTTTTCCTCCCCTGTATGTGCTGTTAGAAGGGGCTTAGTGACTGTGATCACTGAACAGTTTCTCAGAATTAAAGGACAAATATTTAAATATTTTTTTAAGCTCAAACCTGCGGAGCTAGCAGCAACAAAACCAGGTCGTAAGTTTAAAATAACAAGGAAAACGCAGAAGTAGCCAAAGGAAACAATTGTTCCTCAAGTTTAATAAACAGTTTGCATTACAAAGTGTGTTTCGCTAACTAAAGCTGAGAGCTTTGTTGAAAAATGACAAAAATAGTCCATTTCCAACACCACGTTTCCTGCTGCATATCCCACACTTGTGTATGAACCGATAAAACACTGGCCATGCTAGACATGCAGACAGAGGCTCATTCATAAAGGCTGAAATATACTCTTCTGTATATATACATACATATATATATATATATATATATATATATATATATATATATATATATATAAAATAATGACTCATAAACACTGTCATGTGTTGTATATGGTTTAGTGATAAATAAATATACACTGTAATGTCCTGTATATATTTTACTAGGTCATATGTACTGCCCAATGTACAATATAACTACCCTCATAAAGGGTTTACGGATTTTGCTTATTAACAAGCAGTTATAACACATTGACAAAAGGTCAGCAGCGACCGGCTGCTTGCCAAATAGTGAGCCTACATTAGCTACACGTTTTAAGCTCATCTCTCTGGTTATTTGCTTACTTTCTTAGCTCCGTCAGTAGTTTGCCTGTGAGTTTAACAGACACACTCATCACAAAACTTAATTTTATGTGTGTTATGATTGCTTTTTATTGATTATATGACAATATTAATAAAACAAGTGCTTTTAAAAGGCTTTCCTCATTGCAATGTGTCTCAGTCGACATAAAGCTCTCGTCACACACAGTGGTTTGTGTGGGTCTGACTATGACTATGAATGACATGTAAGAATAGCTGCTGTGTAATTACTGGAATTACTTGAACACAGCTGGTCATCTACTCCAGCTGCCCTTCTCTAGCAGTGAGTGTGTGTGTGTGTGTGTGTGTGAGAGAGAGAGAGAGAGAGAGAGAGAGAGAGAGAGAGAGAGAGACAGAGAGAGAGAGAGAGAGAGAGAGAGAGAGAGAGAGAGAGAGAGAGAGAGGCATGTATAGCCCTTTGGCAGTTTACCTCTATATCCACTGATCCCAGTAATTGCTCGCAGTAACAGAGTTAAAAAGGTTAATGTGAATCGGAGGCTTGAAAAACAGGTCAGATTGTTTTAGTCAGTCCTCTGCTAGTGCCTAATCTCACCCTCAGCTTTGAAACTGCGCTCAGTGCAATATACTGAACCTCACAGATTTCACCAGTTTCCCATTTAACATTCATTCAGTCGTTCATTCATTTTCTGTAACCCATTTATCCTGTTCAGGGTCGTGGTTTGTCCAGAGCTCCCCTGCACTGGGCTCAAAGCAGGAACAGTGCATCACAAGGCATCACACAGACACACACACACTTGTGTACTCTTCAGTAAAGCCACTCAGACATCCAGCATGTGTTTTTGGGTTGTGGGAGGAAACCGGAACACCTGAACGAAACCCACAAAGACACAGAGAGAACATACCACACTCCTCACGAACAGTGACCCAAGGCATGGGTTGAACCCACAACTCCAGGACCCTGGAGCTGTGTGAGAGCTACGCCACCTGCTGCACCACAGTTCTAGATTTTACCGAGATTTCAACCTTCTAAGCAAACTGTGTGCTGAAGGTGTAGAGGATATACCTTTAAAGAAAATGCACATGCATACCTACATATTTAGAAACTCATACTTACACAGATGTACCACTACTGAGGCCAGATGTGTTAGAGAAAACAAGACAAGTAGATCTGAGTCAATGTGTGATTCGAAGTACAGATGTTCACAGCAGAGACTACTGAACCACCTTAAACACCCAGAAGAAGCAGACGTTCCTGAAGGTGTGACAGAGATAGATAGTCAGAGAGATGCAGAGAGAGGGATAAAGAGAGGCAGACCCTTGAGATTTTGTATCTTCTCCAGTGGCGTCGTTAGACCCAATTTACTGGGGCACATGCCGCAGTAAAATGTTACTGTGCTCCTCTAAAATCACAGCCGTAAATAAGAACGCCATAAAGCTGCAGGACACGCAATTTGAAATCAGAAGACACTACATTTCCCATAATGCCTTAGATATTTCCCAAACTTTGTATCCCGAATCCTCCGGTCTGAGCCTGTGAACCGTGAAGAGACCGAGACTGGCTTTGTTTTTATTTTTAGGTTATTGTTATAAACAGAGAAATTCTTTAATATTAATTTGTGCTTCATCTCTCAACCACGGCAGAGTAACATTAGTTTTTAAATCACTTAATCTTTTTAGTGTTTAACAGGCTTTTAACCAGATGCACAGTTGGGCCCCAACAACTGACTGGCAATCAGAGGGGTACAGCTGTGGCCCTCTTAATTATGTGTGCCCCAGTGTAACATGTTGTCAGGAAACACTGCTTGTTTCCACTTCAGTTCCACCCGATGTGAAAAAATAATGTAAGCAATGCGCAAATAAACAAAAGCAGGAGAAAAGTAATATTTATCAGTTGCATGTAGCTTTATTTTCATGATTATTGGTGTTGTTGTTGATCCAGTTTCCCTGAATTAATCAACCTCTCTTTGTAATGAAACATGCAAATGCTCAGCACTCAGAAAAAGCACAATGTGGCATCATTTATCACGATAACCATAAATACTGTCCACCTCTAACAGAAACGTTCTGTTCAGAAAACAGAGGAAACATCATTCTAGAAAATGCTGGACACTTCCCCGGCCGTCAGCAGTAAAGCAGGCCTTTGCTGATTCATGAAGTACTTGATGATGAACATCTGGGTCGGCAGATGTGTTAAACTGTGATGTAAATAGCGTACTATGCTTAGATGCTTGGTCTTCAAGAGAGACGTTTCCTTCGACGTAATGTTAAAGGAGCCGGGTCGTTTTTACCACCAGAATTTTGATGAAAATATTTACGAAAATTATTGTTTTTTTTTCTGCACACTGCACAGACAGGGTCCTCCGCCTGGGGGTGTCCATGTTTATAATGTTTTAATGTTGAAAGCATTTCAAAATGAGGAAAAACAGCCAAGACGTACAGACACAACTAAGAGCTCTATCAGAATGGAGAGAATATTTAGCACTGATACAAGCTTACCCAGTAAACATTTAGCCGTTGATTCAACGTTGAAATAACGTAATGACTGCCGTCTAATCAACGTTCTCTTAAGGTTGAAAATGAAAATTGAAAAGAAGTCCAAACACAGACATTGAAAAGACGACTATTAGACGTATTTTGGACGTCCATTGACATTATTAATTGGTCCCGAAATAAATTACTTGTATAAAACGCGTTTTGGACGTCCACTGACGTTATCGATTGGTCACCACTTAACTAACTTATTAAGATGGATTTTGGACGTCCATTGACGTTTAAAATATGTCCTTGATGGACAGACTACTTTTAGACCTATTTTGAACGTCCAGGGACGTCCCTTGTTTACTGGGTAAGGTCACCATGCAGTTGGTTGATATTTTGATAGTATTGGCATTGTTTATATTCACCTAAACTCACGTCTTCTAATATCCTCGCTAAGTCTTTGTCCAGAGAAATTGCAGGGTTGCCTTTTAAAAGGAATCAGCTCAAGGCTTTATTCACCCTGGCTCAGCAATTTACTATAATGTTACAAGCTAGTCCATAACAAAGCCTGTATAGGAACCTGTTACAGAGTAAATGACTCATTCTTTTCAATGAAGAAACACACACCCATACACACACACACACACACACACACACACACACACACACACACAAACGTACATCAACTTTCATGAAGCAGAATAAGAAAATAATATCACATATAAGATTTCTCCATGCTGTTCCACATTATGAAAATCCAATCACTCCCTGCTTCAGGCGATCCTCAATCAGCCCAGAAAACAGAGCCAACACGATTTACATGATAGCAAATTTATTCCTTAAATTCACCATTGGATTTTCTGCATTTACAGCACATTCACTATATCTCCACATCTCTCTACATCTTTAAGGTGCACCCACTGTCAGCCCATTCATTCACAGCTGCACACCAAGCATAAGCTCCGTACACAAACATGAAACACACTGGAATGATCTGGAGCAGCTCTACATGAGCCTTATGGTATGGTTTAATGTGGTATAAAGCCTCAAGTCTAGAATCATGGAGCACCAGGTGATAACTATGGAATGAACAGAGCTTGGCTTGCTACAAGACTTCTTTACATTTTTACATTTCATGTCTTACCGGATTTCTGTGAAGCTGCTTTGTAACATAACATCTGTTGTAAAAAGCGTTATACAAATACATTTGATTTGATTTGAACAGTGACTGCCCACTGTGTCAGTGGCTCTGGTTCCAGAAGAAAAATCACATTCACTTTCTCCACAGACTTTTGGAAAAATCCTAATAAAAGAAGTTGTTAAGCTCTCAATTGAACCACTCAGCAGATAAATCACAATCATATCCAAATGAAATCAGAGCCATTTCTTTTAAAGAACAAAAAGGCACTAGGTATGAGATTGTGGACCTAGCATGTTTAATGTTGGAATGAACTACATATCCCACCAAGCACTGCAAATGGTTTCAGCCAATCACTTTCACCCCATTTTCACCTCAACCAATTTTAGACAACTTTTTCAACTGCTTATTTATCTCCTGTTTTTGTGTATGTAGGTGTTTTTTTTTCATTATTATTATTATTTATTTATGATTTGAATAATTGTACATGAGCGGCACGGTGGCGCAGCAGGTAGGGTCGCAGTCACACAGCTCCAGGGACCTGGAGGTTGTGGGTTCGAGTCCTACTCCGGGTGACTGTCTGTGAGGAGTGTGGTGTGTTCTCCCTGTGTCTGGGTGGGTTTCCTCCGCGTGCTCCGGTTTCCTCCCATGGTCCAAAAACAAACTTTGATAGGTGGATTGGCGACTCAAAAGTCTCTGTCGGTGTGAGTGTGTGAGTGAATGTGTGTGTGTGTGTTGCCCTGTGAAGGACTGGCGCCCCCTCCAGGGTGTATTCCTGCCTTGCCCCCAATGATTCCAGGTAGGCTCTGGACCCACTGCGTCCCTGAACTGGATAAGGGTTACAGATAATGAATGAATAATTGTACATATTGTATTTTTGTGCACATAAAGAATTGCTATCTCATTGTTCTGTTTTCTAGTCTTTAGTGCGTTTCTGGTGCCATTTCTAACTCCTGGAACTCGTTTCAAGCAACAGGGGCAATACATTTCTTTATAAAGAATGGGGAATAAAGATGATTTTTAAGGTTTAAAGGTTTAAACACATTTGAAATCAGACTGATTCATAGCTTTAACTAGATCATATATCATCACCCCCATTACCTGCTAAATAAGGTTAAGTCTTCATTTGCTGCCTATAACATAATGGGCAAAGTCTCTATGCCGATAATGAATGGGATTTTTACTTCTGGAACCAGACTGTTCAGCTTTTATTGCTGTGTTTTTTTTTAAACCAGAGCTAATCATCCCTAATGTTGATGAGACTGAGTGCCATCAAATCTTACAAACAATATTTTAGCACAGAGTGTAAAGTCCGTCCAGAAGAGTAGAAGATTGTCAATGAAAACGCTTCTTTTCAGAGGAAGCGTCAGCCACAGTAATGCACTGCAGAGTAATGTCACAGTATGTCAGAGGTAAACATCAGAGCAACCAAACAGACCCTGAGCATTGGTCATTAATATTAATTAGCGTATTAACATATTCATATATTAACATTATGTTTTTTAGACTGATTTTGTACCAAAGACACTAAAATGGCTACTAATACTACAGAGACTAGAGAGCTAATCCCCACCTGGCTGTGATTTTAAAATGGAAAATATGGCTCTATGATGTATCTCTGTGAAATTCAACTGTATTTTAAATTCATTCATTCATTCATTCATTCATTCATGTTTTGTAAACACTTCGTCCTGATCGTGGTCACAGTGGGTCAGGAGCCTATCAGGAATCGTTGGGCATCACACCCTCGCCCACTAACACACACACTCAAACTATTTTGCACAACCATCCAACCCACGGACATGGGTTTTTGGACTATAGCAGGGAAGCGGCGCACCTGGGGGAACCCCATGCAGACATTAGGAGGACCCACCAAACACAGTGACCCGAAATGAAGGTCAATCCCAGACAACTGAGACACTGGAGCTGTTTTACAGGGACACTACCATTCACTGGCACTGTGCCGCCCATTTTCAAACCAGTTCAACTGGAGTTGTCACAAAGCAGCTTTACACAACTACGGTCCTGAGGCAACAGCGCCAGGGAAAACTCCCTCTGAACTCGAGGATGGTCCACTGAGGGGACCTCATCCTCCTCTGGTCAGAGCTTAACAATGAAACCAAAAGCAGTGTGAATGTAGAAGTACGGATTTACAATGAGCACAGGGTGGAGAGAAGACGTACAATAGAGGAACAGAAATGAGTCTGTAACTGGACAGGATCTAGAGATTACAGATTAAAGTCTGTATGTACCCAAGCTCAGATTTAGAGTCACTGGTATACTGGCCTTTCAAGATGAGGTCATCCCTGCCTCTGCTACACACTACAGAGTATGGCCTGTGCATCCGGAACCCTGGGAAAAGACACGTTCTCTCACGTGAGGCACTACTGTTACTGCTCTTTTGAACTCACTCCTCTCTCGGATCCTTTGGGAAATTTTATTCCCATAAAGACCTTCTAGCTTTTTGAACTTCACACTTCCACAATGCCTCTAAGTGTCAATTACAAACTGAGCACTGTGTGGCCAGGACGACTGAAGGCATCTGCACCACATTGAAGACCTGAGGTGTAGATGTCTGGACATTTGCAGGTTATTAAGTTATGAAAAGTAGAAAACAGATTTCTACCTTTTCAGCCTAAACAGCCCTGTTCAGATCGGCCGATTTCAGCACCCGTTCCTTTAAATGAGAACGAGCCACTCGCTGTTCACCCCGACCCCGAGCACACAGCTGTGAGGAGCGAGGAGCAGAAGCTCTGGATTTTAGCCGTTTTCCCCCGGTTCTTTCTGCTCTGTTCTCGTTTGATATTTAATCAGCAGTCGGTTCTCTCAGACTCTACAAACGCAGGTCCAGTGCTGTGACAAACTCACAACTCACTCATTTTATCCCTTGTATATTGACTTGGGTGGTCCCATTCTGCAGTCATATTTCACAATGTGTGAGTTGGTGGGCTCCAGACCCCAAAATTCAAGTGCCCATGCACTGAATGTGCTATTTTTTCATCATTCGTCCCCTTTAAATATCAGCGCACATATAGTTTCTACCTCATGCATGCCGTGTCCTGTGTGAATGACAGTCAGTGTCTGTGGGGGCGCCATTCGACTGCCCTAGGCAGTAAACTTCAACGCTCAAAACCCACACAAACACACACACTGGCTTGAAGTCTGCGGTGCTGATTTAAACAGCTCTGTAGAACAGGCCTGCGCAAGGCATTTCCATTGCAACATGCTTGGCACAGCACCAGTCAACAGTGGGCGACATTCGCCTGACAACGACAGCCATGCTGCTGCTCACGATCCGTCGCCATGGTGACCAAGATGGGCTCTGGCTGCCATGGAAACTGGATGCAGCATGCAATAGGCTAAGGCGGTCTGTTACAGCCCCCTCAGATCACACAGAACAGCACTGAAGCAAGACTCCGTATACCTATCACTCAGGATTTCATACTGAAAGATCCCGTACCAAATCTGGGGATTAATCCAGACCAGTCTTCACATGAGGTTTAGTCTAGGATCTTTTATGCTGGATTGGGGATTACTGATTCCAGTAGATTCTGCACATCTAGATACGCCTTGGATACTCAAAGAGCCATGCAGTGTCTGGTTTTATTTATAGCATGAGGCATAAATACAGTCATCCTGCTGATGAAACCAGAGAGAGAATCGGGTGTATATGCACTCCAACCCACCCACACACACACACACACACTCAGAAATATTGGCACCTGAAGCATCACTTAGGTCACGCTCTCCCCGATGCGTGAAAAGATGTGCAGTACCTGGCACGCAGTGCACTGAGGGATTGAAGCTTATTGACACAGGCGTGACATTTGAAGGTGGGTGGTATGGGCACCTGGAGTTGTGCTGTGTGTCAAGCGCCGTGGTGCTGACTACATCAAAGACGCAGAAGAAATGTTATCATCCAGTGTGTCAAAATGGTCGCAGACGGCTTCCACATCAACACATTCAATATTACATACAGCACCAACATCAGAGAGCACCCTCCACTTATCTCATATCCCGTCAAAATAAAGTATTAAGAACAAGGTACCCATTAAATAGATATAAGATTAACTGTTTGCATGCCGAAATACAACGACAAAGAGTTCAAAACGTACTAAGAATATGGGACTACAAACAACCATGCAACACTTGGGTGACAGCTATTACTGTCATCAACACTGAAACGGTGCTTAAAGTGGATATATTCTACCCACTTCCCACAAGAGAACACAGTTCTGGGTCTGTGACCTGATGTGATCAAAATACTACAAGGATCAAACACCACAGCACACGAAAAGTTTCAGAGCCTGTTCCTGAGCCACAGCTCAGTTCAGTGCGAGAGCCCAGGAGTGAGAAGCAATTTTAGACATATTTAATCACTTATGTCTCTGAGCGGGCTGTGCTTATTTTCCTCTATTTATCTTCGCCTTAGCATTCTCGCGTAAACCCGGGTCCGGTGCTGTGATTGGACGGACTTAGATGAGGAGGTGGGATGATCCTAAAGTCTCTGTACTCAAGGTAAGGTGTATTACAAAATCAGACCAACTTGTTTATTGACTAAGGCAGCTTGCAAAACACTGACTGGATGGTCTTATTTCACAGTTTTGGTGTTTGTAAACTCCACACCACAACGATAATATGCTAATGCTCTGAAAAAAAATCATAATGTGTCTCCTTTAAAGCTTCAAGAACTGCGTCAACATCTGCTCCATTTCTGACCGTGTTATGAGGAATCATCCCCCAGAATATATCAGAACCTCAACCTGAAGTGCAATGAGGACATTGCATTGGAGTGAGCCTTAAAACTGTTTATAGGGCTTTTATGTCACTACAATGCCATTAAATGAGCTTTTTATAAATAACCTTGTGTTTAGGCAGGTTATGAAGTCTCTGTGTAGCCTGGGCCACTCCTACGGCCAGTCCTTTGAGTCACCTCTGTATTCTGCGTAAAATCAGAGGGAGGCAGAGTCATTTTTCTAATCTGAGGAGGAAGAAGGAGCCATGGATAGTAACTTTTTGTCCATGTAACATTACAAGTAATTGCACACAGTGTACAGCACAGACGAGGCAATCCTCACCCAGCTCCGACGGCAGGCTTTTGATTAGCGAACAGTTGCCCTTGCAGTCATTCAGCACTGTCTGGGATTCTGAAACATTCGCTAAACGAGAGGAGCTGGAACACAGGCCTGAGAAAGGTGATCTAATGATTTTTTTATCAGCTGCATGTAATCACGGATTCTTGTACAATCACTGTCTACAGGTTTTCTACTCCTTGTTATCCTTCTAGACCTCCCCGGCCTCATTTCTATTCTGTAGAAGATTGAATAAAGCACTGAATGTACATCAACGTTCTAAATCTTAGTGACGGGAAGATCTTTATTTCTGCAATATCCTTCAGGAGCTCAGACTTGTCAATTCTAGGAGGGTAACAACGCATCATGACATTGTGATATTGCATAATTTGCCAGAGCCATCTGTGACCAAAGAGGCTAGAACCCCACCTCCAGTCGGCACCTTGCTAGCCAATGGGGATGCCTGTACAGATATGCAGCCTGTGTTCTCCTGTGCGATGAGTCATCCAATGACGCTGTGCATGCAGCCGTTTGAAAAGAAGCACTGGCCGCACGTCCCATGTTACTATGTATACTTCATGAGTGTCTGTTAGCTGAGCTATGTTTCTCCTCCAAGCGTGTTGACCATGCAAATTTGTTTTAATTAGAGCCCGTTCAGAAAAGACACATGCGCTGCTCCTCATCTTGGAAGCATTGTGAGTTTGGGAGGGAGGTCTTCGCTTGTTGGTATAATTAGCACTGGCTAAAATTGCCAGATCATAAGGTAAAGAAGGACGTGTTAAAATATTTTCACGTTGAAAATCAACACAGTCCTTGCTGTGAGTGAGGGAACATTGTGAAGCAAATGGGATCGAGAGATATTCTCCCTACCTCTAGTAAAAATGTGTGTATATATGTGTGTGTGTCTGTCTGAGGCCTAATAAGTCAGTTATGCACTGACACACACACACACACACACACACACACACAGAGGTATGTGTGTTTTTGCGCTACACCAGTGACCCGTGCTCCTCACACTCAGCGTGTGGTGTGCATTATTAATTATGGAGGTGTGTTGGGTCAGTGTCTGGTCTGCTGCTCTCAACATTCAGTCCTCTTCATCCACGTTATAATTATATATATATAAATGGGGTTTAGGAATTTATGAATGCCACATTTCTGTTTGCTCAGTCTATTGTAGTCGCTCCCATCCATGAGTCCAGGTCATGGTCTGGTACCAGGTTGATTTGTTCACCACAAAGTGATATATTCCTGGTACACAAACACAAACACACATTTGTTTACATGCATTGTGGGGACATTTCGTTGTTTAGCTTAACCCTAACTACTACTTCCTAGCTTTAACCTTAGCTCTTACTTTAACACCACTTTAAATCCTGCCTTCACCTTAATATTTAATTACGTACACTGTGGGGAAGACAAGTCCGCACAATGTTAGTGTTTAAACAAATTTAGATTCTCACAGTGCAAGTGAAACCTGATACACACACACACATACACACACACACTTAGAGAGATGAGCGCACTGTTCTCCATCTGTGTGTGACATCCGTCTCTACCAGTAGCGTGTCATGGCTAATGAACTGTGACTGCCTGTCGATTATACACTTACACACGCACACAGACACACACACACACACACACACAATTGAGACTGGACTGTCACATATGAAGAGAAATCAAAAATATTTTTAAAATAAATAAATAAATAAATAAAAAGAGGAAAAAACAGTTCCCGTTCTTGATGAAGCTATAAATAAAGTACATGCAAAAAATATCCCACACAGGGCACTACACCCACAGGAATAGAACATGGCGTTATATCTAGGACTTCACCTGTTCAAAGCGTAACACAGCTCACAAAACACGCTGCATTTGATGTGTGTAAAAAATGTAAAACGCTCTCAAAAAGATGACAGATTGCGTAAGCGGTTCAAAACACTGTCAAGTACATTGTCGAGTGTCTCTGGCAGAGATAGATATCAGGGGTGTCCATGAACTATTTATAGCTCGTAAATATAAAGCTGTTTTCTCGAAAGATGATAAAGGCACAATATGGACGGATGATTTTTTTTCAGTTTATAATCGGAGTGCTATTTATAACTGATGCGTTATAATGAGGATGATGATTATTATTATGATTATTAAACATGCAAGATTAGCTGAGGAGTTCTGAAAACTCTGACAGCAAACTTATAGTCCACTTACTGCAGTCGAAATGTACTGCTAATAGAACGAAATGCTCTGGAGCAATCGCAAGTTCACCATGAACAAAGCCAGCGGAGGGCTAGAGTGATATACAGCCCACAGCTCTGGGTTGTGGAGCAGTGCAGCCGCATTCTACAGAGTGACAGCGCTCCATCCAGTAGCTGTAGAATGAGCTGAATTGGTGTGATTGGTGAGAGCCACCATCAGTACCTAACTTCACCATTGCTCTTGTGTGTGAACTAGTGCTGTCAAATGTAACGAATTAATGCACATTAACTCACACAGGGATTTAACACAGGTTATTTTTTTAAATAATAACTATTAATTTTACCAGATTTGGTTACAACTTCCTCCCATAATTCACCCTTTTTGCGCCTGGCGCAGCAGGTAGTATCACAGTCACAGAGCTCCAGGGACTTGGAGGGTGCGGGTTCAAGTCCAGGGTGTGTTCCTGCCTCGCGCCCAGTGATTCCGGGTAGGCTCTGGACCCACCGTGACCCGCATAAGCAGTTAGAGACAAGGAATGAATGACTAAATGAATGAATGAAATGTTGGATGAGCAGATGGCCGCAGATGTATTTGGTCATACAAGGCATCTTCATCTAACCCATCATAGAATGAAATGAAAGTGTACTGACGTTCACAGTGGGCGGCACAGTGGCGCAGCAGATAGTGTCACAGTCACACAGCTCCAGGGACCTGGAGGTTGTGGGTTCGATTCCCCGCTCCGGGTGACTGTCTGTGAGGAGTTGGTGTGTTCTCCCCTTGTCCGCGTGGGTTTCCTCCGGGTGCTCCGGTTTCCTCCCACAGTTTCCTCCCCCAAAAACACACGTTGGTAGGTGGATTGGCGACTCAAAAGTGTCCGTAGGTGTGAGTGTGTGAGTGAATGTGTGTGTGTCTGTGTTGCCCTGTGAAGGACTGGCGCCCCCTCCAGGGTGTATTCCCCGCCTTGCGCCCAATGATTCCAGGTAGGCTCTGGACCCACCGCGACCCTGAACTGGATAAGAGGTTACAGACAATGAATGAATGACGTTCACAGTGAGGATCTGCAATTTCAATCTGGCTCAGAGTCACAGAAATAAAAAAAAGATCAATCTAAATAGAGTAACACCGACACAAAGAGCAACTACAAGAGACCCGGGTGAGAGAAAAGCCAAAGGAGATGAAGGAGACTGTACATGAGCAGGGCTTGAGCAGCATAAGAAACAAGCTATTATTTATAGTCAATAACTGTGTGATATGAGCATTGGGCAAAGATGCATTTGAACAGAGTGGAGTTTGTAGACCGTGTATATTGTAGTACATTACTGAATGATGGATGGGGTACATTTTCTTTGAGAGCTATAGCAAATGTGTCAAGAGACTAATGAATTGAAAACCAATAGGTTTTTTTTATGAAACAAACCATGAGCAGCACAATAAACATGCAGGAGACCAGAGGTCAGAGAAACTAAGCAGCTTGAAGCTATTCTGCGTTTTATTCAGGTTTTCCAAAAGAAAAATTAAATTAATTGTTCTGTAGGTTGTGGCAGCACAGTGGCACTGCGGGTCGTGTCGCAGACACTCAGCTCCAGGTCTCAGGGTCCTTGTTTCGATGGACTCCTCAGGTGACTGAGTGAATGTAGTAATTGTACACAGATGTGATGTGTGTGATGCTCAGTGATGGGCCTGTGTCTTGTCCCGTGTTCCTGGTAACCAACGATTCCAGACCCAGCTTGACTCTGAAAATGATGTAGTGATTACACAAGACCAGTGAATGATTGTTTTGTCTGTGTATGGGCACATTTTAAAGCATTTTTTTTATTAAAAAGTGTGGGTTGTTCCCTGAGAAACATGAGTGAACAATATTTGATCTCTGTGTCAAGTTCTTAATGTTTCCCACAGTGGAAACAGTTTCTGGCAGGTCAAGGGAGCAGTAGTTTCTGACCATGACAATGAGGCACCATGCCTGAAGGACACCACTGAGCACTGACCTTCCAGACACTACACCATCTCCTGCCAAGTCAACTAACCGAGCAGCTACAACATACATATATCTGTTCAGACACGCCACTTACAGCAGGAGACATGGAGCATGTTGTATTTATCCTATTAGTCCGGCAAATGACTTCTGGAGAAGAGCAGACTAAACAAAAGTGTTTATCCTTCAAGAGTGCGCACACACACACACACTATAACACAGACATGGTGCTACTCCCTCAACAGTCACTGACCAAACACTGATATCATCATTTACACTGTGTATATTTCAGTGAAATGAATTGGGTGCTCTGGAGCAGCTGCACATGCACCTCAGGTCACCTTTCTCAAAGCCAAGAGTGAACAAAAGCGGGAATCAAAGCCCTGAGGGTGCAGAGCAACATGGTAGCGGTGGTAGTGTAGTGGTGTATTCCTGCCGTGGTGTTTGCGATACAGGAATAATCACAGAACATCAGTAGCTGAGCTCACTGATGTTCTTATGGTGGAAATATGACCCAAAACCCAGTGTAAAGACTTTCCAGAAGAGAAGAAGCAGCATGGAGAACAAACTCAATATCAATATTCTTGATTTGAAAAGAAAAGTTGGATCGACCACTGCGACTACTATCTAATCTCTGGTGTATATTGAGTATGTACACATCTTTATTAAAGGGGACATATTCTACCACGTTTCCACAAGTGAACACAAGGGTTTTGGGGTCTCAGCGAAAGGTCAGTGACATGCTTTGGTCAAAATACCACAAGGATCAAACCACACAGCAGTGTTCTCCTGTCTACACAGCCCTGTTCAGAATGGCCGTTTTTAGCGCTCATTCCTTTAAATACGAACGTGCCACTGCTCACCCCACCCTCAAGCCTGCAGCAACAAGAATTGAGGAGCAGAAGCCCTACTTTTTTGGCATTTTTAGCTGTTATAAGAATGGCTCATTGTTTCACAGTTTTGTGGGCAAATTGCATCTTTTTAATATGTCCTATTTAAAATCATTTAAGGCATACAACTGGACTGTCGTTGTACTTTCCTGGGCACATCCCCCTGTTTGTTCTTGGACAGTACCATTTTCCTGACAGCATGCCAACCCTAGCAGTGCTAAGGGCTACAATACTTTTTTTTTTTAACATATGCATTACTATTTTGGGGCGGCATGGTGGCACAGCAATTTGTGTCGCAGTCACACAGCTCCAGGGACCTGGAGGTTGTGGGTTCGATTCCCGCTCCGGGTGACTGTCTGTGAGGAGTGTAGTGTGTTCTCCCTGTGTCTGCGTGGGTTTCCTCCGGGTGACTGTCTGTGAGGAGTGTGGTGTGTTCTCCCTGTGTCTGCGTGGGTTTCCTCCGGGTGACTGTCTGTGAGGAGTTGGTGTGTTTTCCCCGTGTCCGCATGGGTGTCCTCCCACAGTCCAAAAACACATGTTGGTGGGTGGATTGGCAACTCAAAAGTGTCCGTAGGTGTGAGTATGTGAGTGAACATGTGTGTGTTTCCCTGTGAAGGACTGGCGCCCCCTCCAGGGTGTATTCCTGCCTTGCGCCCAATGATTCCAGGTAGGCTCTGGACCCACCATGACCATGAAATGGATAAGCGGTTACAAATAATGAATGGATGGATTAGTATTTTGGCTTATACTTGGTACTAATCTAAACTGTTTTCTCTGAAAGATTTTTTTTCCAGTATAAAATATTTCTTTCCCACATTTATGGTTTAATGTAACACAAAGGATTCAAAAGCAAGCCAAATCCGGACCTTGGAAAAATTTCCAATAGGGCTGCTATAACCCTAACTGACCTCAACAGCTTTGTTCAGAAGTTTTGGCACCCCTGACCACGTTCAGGTCCTTTCACTGACGTGACTCGAATGTGTACATTGTTTCCACATGAATTAAACATATGACATCAACACGATTACTGCCAGAAGTAAGTCGACTGAAAGACAACATTGTGTTGATGTCATATATTTTATTCATGGGGGAAAGGATGCACACATTTGAGTCTATTTTTTACCACACAGTAATATAAAAAGTATTGTGTTTTCGTTTGCCCACAGCAATGCAACACAAAATGGCTGATTTTACAATAAAATGCTTTATTAGAAAATAAAATTCAAGGCAGACTCAGTCCTAGTGGAAAGCATGTGACCCTGAGTGTGACAGGGACTGGTGGGAGATGGCAGTGTTCCTGTGATGATGACACTAGATGAATCTTTCTTTCTGTCTCTCTTACACACACACACACACACACACACACACACACCGCTCTCTTAAACACAAGGCTACAGCAACTGAAATATTAGTCTCAACTAAGTACCACATATTGGTCAAATAAATTCAGCCATGTTGTCACAGCTCAGTTTATCAGCTGAATCATAGCGTGTTCCGGGGCTTTGGCTCCTTTCAGAGGCAGACCCAAGTCTTATTGTAGGCATTACTATGGACATTAACGCACCAGTCTTTTGGATAGTTTATGGTCTAACTGAAAGTCAGTAATGACCCCTTAATTTTGAGACTAAACCTCTTTGTGTTTCCTTTCTCCTTTAGTAATGTTATTTTCTGTGCAGTGGTTCTATCTCTGTTCATATGCATCATATAACAATCTATCAAGATCAGTAGTGTGTAGAATTTTAATTTCCCCAGCGTGAATAAACAATAGTCACTATTTATACTTACCGACACAAATCAATAATACATAGTGGGAATAAAAGGGAAGTCATATGTGGGCATGTGTGTGTGTGTGTGAAAGGGAGGGCTGAAGAGAGGGAGACATGAGCTCTATTGTTATGCTGAGTTGGGAAATACATTATGGCCCTAATTGTGTGATGCGGTGACAGTTCAACACAGAGGTCAGAGCACAACACTCACTCGGAAACACACACCTCTCTCAGGCTCGTATTATGATGGAGATGATGGCTGCAGCTGTGTGATTATGAATGGAGCACGGGGACAACGGGGACAGCATTCCACCATCCTGCATTCTCCTGCCGCACTCATGCTTTCATTCCACTCCTCTTTCTCCATCTCTCTCTCTCCCTCAAGCATTACCTCCAGAGGTATGCCAGCCCCTGCACTAATTAACATAGCACACAAAATAGCTAGCATAACACACCGAAAGGAGAATCTAGATAAACCCCTCGGTGTCACTGCTGGACTGAGAATAGTCCACCGACCAAAAATATCCAGCCGACAGCATTCTGTGTCCACTAACGTATGACCAACAAGATAGGTGTGTCTAATAGTGTGGGCAGAGAGTGGGCACAATGTTTAAAAACTCCAGCAGCACTGATGTGTCTGATCCACCACCACCAAATCAGTGTTGAGAATGATCCATGGTTTTATGCTAATGTTATAATTTTATAAAGTTATAACTGGAGTAAACCCATGCAGACACAGGGAGAACACAACAAACTCCTCACAGACGGTCACCTGGAGCGGGACTTGAATCCCCTGGAGCTGTGTGACTGCAACACTACCTCCTCTGCCACCGTGCTGCCCCTAAGCATCTTCAGGACTGAGAAGAATGTATATTGCAAAGGTAGGAATGTCATGAGAAAGGCAGAGGGAAAGAAAGCGAGAGGGTGTGCTCCTTGCTTCCTGTCTCTTTGACGACGATGCAGGGAGGAATGTGACTAATGTTAATTAGCACTCTGAGAACTGTGCGTTACTGTAGTCTCTCCGAGAGAAAACTGAAGCACAATATCTCATTTTCACAGTCTGAGGGCTACTTCTCTGGCCTAGTCGACACACCGGAGGGGTCACAGTGCACTAATGGCTCTAATAGCAATAATGACTGAGAGCAGGTCACTCAGGAATGAAGCTGCCACACAGTAAACAGAGTGAATACAGATGTTGGGTAAGTGTGTTTTGGCGGAATGTGTCGTGAATTTCAGTGTTGCTTTTGGTTGATTTTTTTAAAGGTAATATATTTGATATTCTGCCACTAGATGTTGCATTAGAGCATCATCATCTCAGGCCAAAACAAATCCTTCATATTTACCACACCCTTACTCTTAGCCATGTGTCCCTCCCCCTGTTCATGTTCTAAGCACGGTCTCAGAGAGCAGCAGCTAAACACTGACGAGCACAATATAATAAAAGTTTTTAGATGAAGAACATATTTTAATTTGGTGGAGGAATATTTGGACAGTCACTTTCACTAAAACATGTCACTTTCTTGCCTCTTGGGGAGGGCAAATGTTTCCACAGGGCAGGACTAACATGCAAGTGTGACTGGCTCAACTATAAAAACAAAGAGCAGAGTACAACACACACAGAGGGTATGTGAATCATTCTCTGTTCAGGACACCTTTACTCCACTTTATGTAGAAATTGGTTGTTTGCCACTACATTAATGTTTGTAATTTCTAATATAGTACCTTTAATTATTATAATTACATTATGCGTTTCAGCTGTAAGTATCTTTATTTTGTTTTGATTTTTTGTTAAATAATTCCTGACTTTTCTTTTCTTTTGAGTTGTCATTCTGGTACTACAGCAATAAAAGTTATTTTTGTCATGAACTTTTAATTCAGAAATCAATCTGAATGAACATTTATTCATCATGCACTTATGTAAACAGTAGAAAATCTAAATAAAATAAACACTATCCATCTCCAGGTACTTTCTGTTTCATATGTTTTATTGTTTTCTCTTTTATTTTCACTCTCTGGTCTTTTGTCCTTGTTCCATATGAGATTAGCTGTTATCTGCCTAAAGTGTCTTCCATGACGTAATGAAAAGTGCTGTAAAACTGCACTTTCTGATCAATATGTCAAGACATCATCCCCATGGCTACGAGCTCAGCCAGGGCTAGCATAGCTCAATTAGCTGCACCATGCTGTTAAATAGATTATCGTGGTATATGTGTCTCCCTCCCTGTGGCACATGTTCACACTACGAGTCGTACTCATTTACATACGGAGGAACCATGGCAACACGCTGACACCACTGCTAAAAACAGCAAAGAAATATGGAGGGAGGGGAAAACATACACACACCAGCTCAAATCCTCCTTCTGACAGCCAGGCAGGTGAGGCCGAGGACGATAGGACATAAATCATCCAGATTTCTAAACATCACGGAAAGGGCTCAGGCTTGAAGTAAACACTTCTGAAGCATTTCACTTTATCAAACCCATCTGAACCCTTAAAACTTGTCCCGTCATCTCAAGTCAAATTAAAGGTGATATAAACATGATCCAGATCTGTCACCTGTGGATTTCACCTCTGCTTGAGGTCTTATTAGAAAAACCATTATAGACCACCACAGGTGGATCAACAGAAACGGGCCAAAATGACTTAAATGTGGCGTAAAATGCCTCTTACATGCTTTGGTGAAAATACTACAAGGATCAAACACCATGACAGGGCTCTATACCTTGTTCAGAATGTCCGGTTTCAGCGCCTGTTTCTTTAAATGATAATGAGCTACACCAACACTGCGAAGCAACAGGAGGCAAGGCACAGAGAAGCTCATTTTTTGTTTTCTTTTGTCTGTGGTCATGTCTGCTTTACACTTTCACCCACCTTTGCTCACAGGAAAGTGGGATTAATGTTGTGAATGTGACCCTTAGATGAGGGGCAGAGCACAATCAGAATGGCTTGTTTTTAATCAAATGTATATGTGCATATGCACACAACTGGTGATATTGTCATAATATGTCCCCTTTAAATTAAACAAATGTCCATTAATTTACATAGGAAGTACTCTTCTTTGAAAAGCAGCAGCTCGAATAGTGAAGTGTGTGACAGTTCTGCTATTGTCACAGCAGACTGAGGATTGATATCCATCTCGGACAAAAACACCACACTAGACTTCATCTACATGTAAATGAAAAAGAGCATCTGCCAAATGCCACTGTAGACAACAGGGAAAACTAAAAATCAATGAGATGTAGTTTGAAAAGGCGGTCTTTGAGGCTGTGCATATGACGTAAGGCTGGAAAGATATGAGACGTGACCAGAAAAACTCAACCAGACAACTCTGTTTTTAGAACTAATGTATTACACTTTGCAGGGAGGGTCAAACAAACACATCGACACCATTTATTATAATACTTCCCCCTCTCCTCACTCAGGAACAACTCAGGAACGGTTTTCAATAATGATAATAATAAAATCTTAAGGACTGTTTAAAAGTTTAAAACTACAGACTGACATTTAAAGATTCCAGCTGAACTGAAACTGGATCTAAAATGCAGTTTTGGGCTGTTGTTAAATATTAAATATTTTAAGGAAGCACTGACTGGTGTAACTGATCATGTTAACCTAAAAAATGTTATTTTTGTGTCAGAATTCACAAGAACATGCTCTTTATGGTTAAAGTGTTGGATATTTGGCTGGATGACTTCTTCATTTCTGATCTCTTAGTTTTGGATGCACATGAAGCAGTTCAATATTTAGAACACTTCCTCCTGAACACATTGTTCTTGACTATGTTTACACACAGTCCTCAGGGAGTGTGTGTGCTGTGTGGTTGTTGTGTGTTTGGAAGGAGAACACTGAGTGCACACATTTTTCTTTTTGTCCATAGTTTCCAAATAGTTGAGTGTAATTGAATGATAACATTTTAAACATTCAGACAGTCGTAATCATACACTTTTCTCTTTAGAGACATTTAGAAACTTTAAAATCATGGTGATGGTTGCCTGGCATCATAAAATCTCCAATGCAAACATAATCCATTTCTTTTGCTATTCTATATGGTCCATGAACCTACAGGTGTCTTCTGAGTTTCAAACTCAATTTGTAAAGGCTCTGGACAAAATGTAAATACAAACAATCCAATGATTTTAAACACCATTAAAAATACAGTGGAACCTCTACTAACGAATGCCTATACTAACAAACTTTTCAAGATATGAACCGGGAATTTGAATATTTTTTGCCTCCACCAACGAACCACGACTCTAGAAACGAACCCAAGTCTCCGCCGAGCCGACGGCTGGAAATGGCCACTGACCCCAATAGGCGAGCAAACTGTAGCTTTAGCAATTTAGCATTAGTGTAAATAGCAGACATCGAAATTCGTGCTAAGTTAAGCCGTATCTACGCTTCGTCTCCCCACATTCACCGCCTACTCTCCGTTATTCCACCCCCCCCCCCTCCTCCCGTCATACAGCCAGTGCCTGTGTTACTCCTCCAGCCAGTCGTCACGTCTTCAAGGTAGCAATGTGTAACCACTTAAAACTTTATTATTTCTTTTTAATTAGTGTTACCACTGTATTTCTTTTTTATTTGTAGTAATGCTACATGTATATATATATATTTCTTTTTTCATTTTAATTTGAGAGTGTTGTAAACATATATCAGTGCAAAAAGGGTAATTTCAGGGTGGGGGCTGGAACGCATTAATTGCTTTTCCATTATTTTAAATGGGGAAAATTGACTCGAGAAACGAACTTTTCCACTTACGAACCGGGTCACGGAACGGATCAAGTTCGTAAGTAGAGGTTCCACTGTATTTAAAATCTTCAAACTGTGAAATGGTGTTGTTTTTTGAAAAAAAAAAAATTTCATAGCAGATAATACAACTGAAAATATTACAGTTCCTAGTATGTAAGTCAAATTAGCATTGGGGCTTTTTAATTCATTCTTAATTTGGAGAGATTTTCTAAATGAGTTTGGGAGGGCAATATTAAAATATCACAAAACTTCTAGGATATCATTTCAGTGACAAACCAACAGAGAGTGAACAATACAGACCCCTCCTAGCATCCACAATACCAGCGACCAGAGCAACTGAAACAAACACCTTTAGCTAGCAGAATCGGGAATGAGCAGAACAGCATTAAACAGACACACTGTGAAGACAGCAAGGGGCAAGAAGAGCAGGGAGTGCACCACGTGACGAGGAAATGATGTCAGTGAAAGTTTGAGAGTGTGCCACAGACTGAGGAATGCTCTGAAACTAAACACACCAGGACCCATGGGCCTCATTACATCATGATTCTGAGCAAAGTTCACTAATCTTTCTGCCATGAGGATGCGTTGTTGTGTAGTCTACTGATATTAAGTGTAGCCTTTTCACACAGGGGCCACAAAGACATTTACAGAAAGTCTTTAAAGTTCCCCTCCAGTCATCACATAAGCCCAGAAAACTCATCTCGGTTCATCAGAAATATATATTAAGAAGTTATGTCCAAGACAAAAGTGGTTTAGATGTAACTCTACACCTTCACTACACTACACTTTTAGTGCCTTGTTCTCCCTCATCACTTTTGCTTACTTTTATAAAAGACACAAAACCCAGTTGATTTTCCCCCCATCATTTATACATTTTATATTTATTTTATTATTACATTTCCTAACTTTATATATAAGATCACAGAGGTCCTGGATCCACATATGTTTTGGAACACGTGCTCTCCATACACCAGAGGCACCAGATCTTGTTCTGGAAGGACCTGGCACTGATTAAGCTGAGACCCCACAAGCTGACAGGATTGGCTCCCTAGACTACTGAGGTAAGAAACCCTGGCTGTCTGATTCCACATGTTTGGGACTGTAAGTGGAACACTGTACAGGAGGTCCTTGGGTTACGTCAGTCCCGAGTTATGATGTTTCATGGTTACGACACATCTCCCATTTACCGTATAAAGCCTTGTTTGGACTTAAGAGGAGGACGGCGTCACCCCAGTCGCATTGTACACCATTTTAGCTTGCTGCTACGTGTTTCTCTCTCACGTGTGCATGTGTGTGTTTGATTTTCTGAACGTTTTGCCCTTCATTATGGCTCCCAAGCGTAAGGCAGATTCTTCTGATGGCAGTGCATCGAAGAAGAGGAAAGCCATCACCATGGAAGTGAAGTTAGATAATCATAAAGCGATTCGATAGAAGGGAAACATTGGCTGGTTGCTTGGACTTAGTTGTTCGAATGTTGCTACGATTATCAAGGATAAAGATCGCATCCTTGAACATGTGAAAGTATCTGCTCCTATGAATTATATGTTTTTTGATAATTACTGTATTAGGATAGGATAAGTGCTTACAGTATGTTATTTACGTACAGTATTACGTACAGTACTAGGACTCCCAGTCTCCCAGGTAGCTCCTGAAGATGGGGCCAACGCTTTATTCAAAACAGTTTATTAGTGATTTTGTTTTGGTGTTGGTGTTGGTGTTGTTGTTGTGAAGCCTGTTTAAAGTCTGTCAATCAGCTGTTGTTTTATAACGGTGTAACACATAGGCTTATATACAGAAAAACACACCGGGGTGAGCAGTTTTGTCAAAATGAAATATAAGTGGTTGTAAATGTAGAGGTGAGGTTAAGCTGTTATGGGACTCTGGTGGTCCATTTCAGCTGTTACAGGCTGTTACACCTTGCACTGGCTACATCAAAGCAGAAATAATTCATACTGCTGCACCTCAGTGGAGCAAAGTGCAGACCTAGAATGACCTCCACACTCCTAACAGATCCTGTTCAATCATTCCTGAAGCTGGACTGCAGGAGAGAACCAAAGAAACCATGAGAGAAATGCTGTATCTGACCAAAGGCCGTTGTGAGCAGAGTAAAGCTCGTGGACTCTGCAATATTTACAAATTCAATGAGTTTGAAGGGTATCAGCTTTCTGATTTCATGATGATTATCAAAGCTTCTGGGAAAGCTTCTGTGTCATCTGTGGGGGGTTAGGGATGATGCTAATATCTACCAACAGCCAGTAGTGGTGTTTATGAAGGTAATTGTGAGGTAAATGTAATGTATTCAATTACACTTCATTTTCTTCTAATTTTTTTTAGTCATTAACAATTTCACTTCCTATTATTTAGAACTCGGTGTGGCACGGTGGCACAGCAGGTAGTGTTGCAGTCACACAGCTGCAGGTGCCTGGAGGTTGTGGGTTCGATTCCCGCTCCGGGTGACTGTTTGTGAGGAGTTTGGTGTGTTCTCCCTGTGTCCGCGTGGGTTTCCTCCGGGTGACTGTCTGTGAGGAGTGTGGTGTGTTCTCCCTGTGTCTGCGTGGGTTTCCTCCAGGTGACTGTCTGTGAGGAGTGTGGTGTGTTCTCCCTGTGTCTGCGTGGGTTTCCTCCGGATGATTGTCTGTAAGGAGTGTGGTGTGTTCTCCCTGTGTCTGTGTGGGTTTCCTCTGGGTGACTGTCTGTGAGGAGTGTGGTGTGTTCTCCCTGTGTCCGAGTGGGTTTCCTCCGGGTGACTGTCTGTGAGGAGTGTGGTGTGTTCTCCCTGTGTCTGCGTGGGTTTCCTCCGGGTGCTCCAGTTTCCCCCACAGTCCAAAAACACACGTAGGTGTGAGTGTGTGAGTGAATGTTTGAGTGTGTGTTGCCCTGAATTGGATAAGCGATTACAGATAATGGATAGATGGATGGATTATCTAGAACTCTCCCAAACATACTCATCACCACCCACAGTAATGAGCCATGTGTGTTGAGGGAGGAGACAACACCTTCCCTTCATTCTAGAGTTCTGTATTTTCTGTGGTTTTGGTTTAGAATCCCCTCCACCACTAATTTATTTAGTTTTATATCTTTTTTAACTTGATTGATAGCAGCAGCGAGGAGCCACTGCAGTGGAAAGGGGTTAAAGTCAGAAAGATGTATAATAGGCACCATGAATCACTGATTGTTTATTGAAGTATTACAACTGCTGACCCTAATTATCCCCTAATTTACTACAGGGGGCACTTACTTTTTTACAGCTGATTACATGTTTAATTACCCTGCAGAACAAACATGTGAAAGAGAAATAAAGCCTACATTTGGTTTCTCTTAAACTAACTCTATTTACAACGACACGACCCAAAAGAACTGATCAAAGAGGATCACATTTCATATGCAACTTCAGGGGACACGTGTCTTTTGCTCATTTCCTGGGACGCTCCCCTGTGTCCATGTGTTTTTGACATGTTGAGGAGGTAATAGTGAAGGTGGGGGTTGTGATAGAGGGGCTGTAATGCCTCTCAGCTCCTCCACACCAATCCTGACGCTCACATTCACACACACACATTCACAGACACACTGTGACTGTGTTTAATGTGCCTGCCTCATTAGAGTGTAATTTAACTGTGGACAGTAATGTATTTCCTGCCTCTTCACACACTAATGAGAGCTTTATTCGCTAACACTCGAGGGGACGGAATGCTATCCTATGAGTTTCAGAGGGTGTTTTGTAAAACTGCGACATCATACCTGAGCTCAATACGGCAGCGTCATGCACAAACATACGTCAAATTAAAGAACATCTGTAGACATTTGTGTACAAGTAACCTATCCATGCCCCGCCCACAATGAGCTCACGTGACCACAAACCATGAATGTGACGATTTGTGTAAAATCTTTTTAAACCTAAGATTATATTTTTGATGAATTCTTTTTAAAGTAAAGTGGAGCCTAAAGCATTTCTTTTGTTGATCAGATTTATTTAACAATGTATAGAAATGGCTATTTTTTTAAAATGTTATCTCTGCCGTAAAGCCTGGACAGTTTTTTAATAATCGTAATATGTAAGATATTATAATACATAATATTCATTCATTATCTGTAAGTGCTTATCCAGTTCAGGGTCACGGTGGGTTCAGAGCCTACCTGGAATCATTGGGCGCAAGGCGGGAATACACCCTGGAGGGGGTGCCAGTCCTTCACAGGGCAACACCAACTCACACATTCACTCACACCTATGGTCACTTTTTGAGTCACCAATCAACCTACCAACGTGAGTTTTTGGACTGTGGGAGGAAACCGGAGCACCCAGAGGAAACCCACACAGACACAGGGAGAACACACCACACTCCTCACAGACAGTCACCCGGAGCGGGAATCGAACCCACAACCTCCAGGTCCCTGGAGCTGTGTGACTGCGACACTACCTGCTGCGCCACCATGCCACTCTTAATAAATAATATGTAAGCAATAATTCATACTGCTGATCAACACACCAGTCCCAATATCTAACATCCCAGCATAAGCCTTGAGTGTATTATTGTGATTATATGCCAGTTTTATATTTCAGTGTTTTAAGGTTTCAGTCCATCACAGCCCTTTTCAAGCAAATGAACGCTGGTTCCGGTCAGGATTCTTAGAACTTTGACACTATCCAGTGAACAGGCCCCCCGTATTTGCAGCAGTTTTAATAGGAACCAAGGCTGTCGCTTCACATATCTTCAGTCTGTTTCAACCAGGATAGCACCAGAGCCAGAGATAAACAGACAGAGTCAGGAAAGAGTCATGATTTATCCACCGTTTACAGAAGGGTTGGTCCTAGTGATAGTGTCTCGAGTCACTCTGACCCAAGCCCTAGAAAATAAAACAGATGGGGCATTTTCCTATTTTTCATTTCCTTGCAATTTTCTTTTCTGTTTTCAAATCAAAAAGCGGAAGAGGATCTTTTGTCTGCGTGCTCATTCTTGGTCTTTTAGATTGACACATCTATGGATGTCGTCACAGTTGCTCAGGCACCCCGTGCTGTCTTGCTGTGGCATTGTTGCTAGGGGATGGGTGGATGTAGCGGAGTAATACTTGAAAATTTTGGTCAGAATGAATTTCTAGAATGCCTCTCAAGCAATCACACTGCAGGGTCAGAACTAACTGTGGTATAATTACATGTGAAGGCTAAAATGTGGATTTAGACATGAGTAAGAGAGATATCGGGTGGCACGGTGGCGCAGCCATACAGCTTACATTATTATTTCTTAGCTTACAAAATTATTGCTTACATATTATTTATTAAGAGTGGCACGGTGGCGCAGCAGGTAGTGCCGCAGTCACACAGCTCCAGGGGCCTGGAGGTTGTGGGTTCTATTCCCGCTCCGGGTGACTGTCTGTGAGGAGTGTGGTGTGTTCTCCCTGTGTCTGCGTGGGTTTCCTCCGGGTGACTGTCTGTGAGGAGTGTGGTGTGTTCTCTCTGTGTCGGCGTGGGTTTCCTCCAGGTGACTGTCTGAGAGGAGTTGGTGTGTTCTCCCCGTGTCGGTGTGGGTTTCCTCCCACAGTCCAAAAAACACACGTTGGTAGGTGGATTAGCGACTCAAATGTGTCCGTAGGTGTGAGTGAATGTGTGTGTGTGTGTCTGTGGTGCCCCCTCCAGGGTGTATCTGGACCCACTGCGACCCTGAACTGGATAAGCAGTTACAGATAATGAATGAATGAATGAATGAATAAGAGAGATATCCATCTGTTTCCTGGTACGCACTGTTTTGTTTCCTGTTGCAGTGTTTTTGTTGTAGCCCAGATTTGAAAAGTGACTGCACTTCACTTCACACAAAGACAACAACCTGAGCTCATTCTGCAGGTGATCACTACATTTCAACGTATGAAGTACCACGCTGTGTAACAAAATATAATAAGATTCTCTAGAGATATTGTACAGCTTGGAGTGTATATTTTGTCATGTAAAATACTCAGTGTTTGCATGGTGGCAAATTTAATTTCAGTGTTTTTTTCCAGCCTGCCAGTAGGAATTAGCTTGTTGTATGAATTAGATACCACAGTAATACAGTCTTTTTGGTTGCGTTGCCTTTTGAACTAGAATCTCAATGTAACGCTAAACAAACCTTAAAGCTTTCTGAATTATTTACTTATTTGCTTATCAGTTGTAACCAATAGCAACGACAGAGCACCTTTGTGAGCTGAGCATAGACAGTTGTTTGACTGCCCATTCCTATTCTGTTGTACACATGAGGATGTTATGTAAAAGGTGGCAGACTGAATGCCAGACTCTTGGCACAGCAGTCTGGATCAGTTCCACTCAAGCCATCAGTATTCTACATAATAACAAAGTGGGACACAGTGGAGGGGAGTTTACTGACAAATTTCATCTTCACTTTCCTTCAGTCTGCCAACCATTGGCCTTAATGAGCCCAAATCAGTCAGTAATGCTTTAATGATCCTGGGGTCCCAAAATTGTTGTTTTCACTCAGGGGGGGACTGTCGTTTTCACTTGCGATATGGCAAACATACCACACCACGACAGTTAAAGATATATTCATAAAAATAAAGATAGCAGCAGTAGTAAAGGTGGACATTTTGTTATGTTGTTCCCTTTTTGTTATAGATTTCCCCAGCTTTCCACCAACATGCCCATCAAGTCTGCAGATCAGACAGGCATCATGTTACGGTGATGCTCAGCCTAGAAGGTGGGATGTCAACAGAAAACTTGCCTCAGAAAAAACAATTTGGTGTGCAGTGCCTAGGGTGACCAGACGTCCTCTTTTACCCGGACATGTCCTCTTTTATAGACTTAAAAAAATGTCCGGGCGTTTCGTTCACAAACTAGTCCCGCCCTCCTCTACTCTGATTGGTTCGCTTGAGTGAGAAGGGGGCGTGGTGAAGTAGCCTAAAGTCTTCTGATTGGACGGTCTGACTGTAGAGCTACCGTTATTGGTCGATTACTTTCTCTGTAAACATTTAATTGGTCAGTCTGCACATCAGTAGTCCCCCCCCCCCTCCCGTGTCCTCTTTTTCACCATCTCAGATCTGGTCACCCTAGCAGTGCCGAGACAACATTTGGCAACAACAATTAAAACAATAAATTGGTTTCAAAACAAAGCCAGAAACCAAAGAAGAACGTACTCATGGTGTTCATTGTTGTCTGGTTTTGGCAGAGTTGGAATTGGAAAGGGAAACAGTCGGACAGCAGCGAGAGCTAAGATTCTGCTGAGGAGGATATAAAGGTAAAATGCTATTGTGGCTGAAAACATGTATCTATATTGATAATGCATGTTCAAAACAAGGGCGGCACGGTGGCGCAGCAGGTTAGTGTCGCAGTCACACAGCTCCAGGGGCCTGGAGGTTGTGGGTTCGATTCCCGCTCCGGGTGACTGTCTGTGAGGAGTTGGTGTGTTCCTCCGGGTGCTCCGGTTTCCTCCCACAGTCCAAAAACACACGTTGCAGGTGGATTGGTGACTCGAAAGTGTCCGTAGGTGTGAATGTGTGTGTGTCTGTGTTGCCCTGTGAAGGACTGGCGTCCCCTCCAGGGTGTATTCCCGCCTTGCGCCCAATGATTCCAGGTAGGCTCTGGACCCCCCGCGACCCTAAATTGGATAAGCAGTTACAGATAATGGATGGATGTTCAAAACACTGACACAAACTGTTTCTCTAAGTTGACTAATTTGGGCTCTGTTTCCTATATTTTACTTATTTTATCAAGCTATAATTATCAAGTGTGTAGTATCTGTTTGTTTGTCTGTTCTATTAGGAGTGATTCATGCCCCTTTCTGGATTCCAATTCCTCACTGGATCCCCCCACCAGCCATTCAGGGGCCAAGCTTCATCCTTCCAACAAGCAACTCCTGAAGGGTTAACATTTCAGAGATGTAAGGTTTTGTAAAGACAGCAATGAGTGACAAAGGTTCATCTTGACACAAGACATCGAGCGGCTGGGGGTGGGGGGGTTGCTATAGTTACTCAGTTTGGCAGAGTACCTGCACCTCCAGCTTTTAGCCATGCACCATTCAGCAAAGCCTCCATACTTCTGAAATTCATTTGTACTCACTCTCTCTCTCACTCTATCTCTCTCTCTTTCTCTCTCTCTCTCTCTCTCTCTCTCTCTCTCTCTCTCTCTCTTTCTCTCTCACTCTATCTCTCTTTCACTCTATCTTTCTCTCTCTTTCAGTGTATCTCTCTCTCACTGTATCTCACTCTCTCACTCTATCTCTCTCACTCTATCTCTCTCTCTCTCACTCTCTCTCTCTTTCACTGTATCTCTCTCTCACTGTATCTCACTCTCTCACTCTATCGCTCTCTCTCTCTCTCTCTCTCTCTCTCTATATATATATATATATATATATGTCTGACAGTTTTTCCCTTATCTGCCTCCCCTTTATTGTAACTCTCTTTACTTAAGTTTTTCAATGGGCAGAGGTATGTAATGCAAATATAAATATAAAATATTGTGTTATAATTATATTTATATAACATTTATTTTTTCTAATATATTTTTTTGTGTGTTTTGTGCTGTGAATAAAGTTATATTAAAACTCTGTGTGTGTGTGCGTGCGTGTGTGTGTGCGTGCGCGTGTGCTAGGATAATTGTGGCTGACGACAGTTTAACAGCTCTCAGTTACGGATCGATGCCTTTAGCCAGTAGACAGAGACAGTCAGAGACAGCGAGGGAGGGAGGGATAGAGGGAAGGACAAAAGTGAGTGAAAGAAGAAACAAGGTAATGAATGAAAGAGAAGATGGGGTGGAGACCTATGGAGAGGCTGAAAATGAAAAAAAGGGAGCAAGAAGATAGGCTCATGCTGTTAAAAGCTTCCAGGAAACCTTTGGGATACAAACACCTAAAACCACAATGAGGTCTCACCTCAGACACTGTCTAACTGGCTAACACTGTCAGAAGAAAACCTCCTATCTCCAACGACAGTCTACGACTCTCTAAAATATTTTACAGCAAATTACCCTGACAGCTGACAGTGCTTTGCTTCTCTTTTGGAGATACGAGGTTCAGTCGGAGAGTGAATGTAGTCATTAGGAACGTCATGAAGATGTTCTGATAAATGCAAAGAAGGAGATTAAAGAGAGAGAGAGAGAGAGAGAGAAGACAGAGAAAGGGCATAGAGAGTGAGGGGAGGGGATGGAATAAGGGAAAGGTAGTGAGAAAGAGTAAAAGGGAAGTTCTTTTAAAAAACAGAGGCAATAGTAGTGTGCAGTGTATAGAGTTGTAAGTGCTATGAAGCATGGGTGAAATTTAGAAATGTTGCGATGCAAAAAATAGCTTTTACTTGTTGTGGAATATGTTGCTCAGTAAAATGGGACAATGGGAATATCATGCGGCACTCCAGAGCAGAAATATACTCATCCAATATCTTAATCCTTCATTAAATATTTAGCTGCTCTAAAACTACGACAGACATTATAGCCATCCATGAGATTGCTTTTCTGTTTTTATCAGTTGCTAAATTACCCTCATACATCTCAGCATCTGGCAGTGGGCTGACCCTCCCAACCCTGTACCTCCCGCGGTAAAAGACATTCCGCACCAATGCATTAAAGTCTCAGTGAATGTGAATGCCTGAATCAGTTTGCTTCCATTCCACAAATGGGCCATAATATACCACCTGTCTCAAGCCCACTGCTGCATTGGGAATGTGGGCTGAACATATGCCCCAAAGCCCAGCATAAACAACAATCAGCACATGTAAAGACGCCACGCCACTTGGAATACTAAGTCAAGCAGGAGCTCGAGCACCTGAATGAGGCGGTTTTTTAACAAATATTTTTGAGTGCATGTGTACACTCATTTTTGGGATTTGGAGCTCCTACCAACTCATACACTGTGAAATAACATAACCGAAGTTTACTGTGGGCTACCTAAAGCCCGATTTAAATTTCTGTATCAAACCTACACCATAGGCAACTCCTTGTGGTGAACCCTAGCCTGACGATTGTGAGCGACGATTGTGATTGGTCAGTTGGATGGACATTGTTTATATTGAACCATAGAAGCAGAGAAACATGAGAATCTCACCTTCAGAGATTGCAGAGAGCAATAAATTCATGGCGAGAGATTTCCTCAGACATGGGGTGGACGGCATAAAAATTAAAGCAAAGGAAAAATACAGATGTCTTCAGGAAAAAATAAAAATAGCTCAAAGAGAACTAGGACCACGTGGAAAAAAAAAAAAAACAGGCTGGCTTTGTATTTGTTCCTTTCCTGGCACCTCATGCAGACTTGCTAAGTAGTACACTTTAAAGATTTATAAAAGTAATTCTACTACACCACTGCAGTGTGTACTACATAGTGTAGGGGAAGATGTTTGAGATTCAGCCCTAATCTTGTGGCATTGTAATTGCAGAGCGATGCCAACACCAATGCAGAAGTATAAACGGTCACGGGGCTCTTGACACGAACATCTAATACTTAATTACAACATAAATGTTTTGCACTGTGTAGGTTATAAACATTGAAAAAGAACAATCACTCAATGTTCAGCTCTTATGATCACTCGTGGGGGCAGCTGTGGCCTGGTGGTTGCCTGGTGGGAACTGGGCGTGTAACCGGAAGGTTGCGGGTTCGAGCCACAGAGCCAACAGGTCATGACTGAAGTGCCCTTGAGCAAGGCACCTAACCCTCAACTGCTCCCCAGGCGCCATGGCTAGGGCTGCCATGTGTGCTCACTACCCCCCCGTGTTCACTACTGTATGTGTAAATGTGTGTTTCACAGCACGGATTGGGCTAAATGCGGAGAACGTGATTCTAATTCTAGACTTCACAAAAGAAGTCCGTTCAGCAGGATGTTTGTGTTTGTTGCCAAGGGCAAGTGTGTTCTGACTGAAAAGAGTGCTCCTCCCCTTGTACTTTGAATGACCACTTATAGGTGCCATGCATTTCCAAGTGGTCTATGGAAGTGTGCTAGTACAAGTGAAAAGCACTGTTTACACATAGGGAGAATACGGTGTGGTTTGATCCTTGTGGTATTTTCACCAAAGCAGGTCACAGATGTTTCATTAAGACCCCAGAACTGTGTTCACTTGTGGAAAAGGCGTAGAATATGTCCATTTTAAAGCTATTCACAACCTACTCTGACTAAATTTTAAGGTCGCATAGCCCCATTATATCTTTGTTACTAGGCAGTTTACATTTTACACTGCATTGTTATTGCTCTTTACCATCCTCTGATTATTCTACACTTCCATTTTCAGAGATTTATGCAACGTATAATTGGCCATTGTTCCAATAATATTTTCCAGTAATGCACACATTGTGCTCAGGAAAGCCTTCCCTGAATGAGATTTCTATTTGCTGCACTTGAAACACAAAGCCAAACAAATGAAAAAAAAACAAAACACTAGAGTTCAGAAATAAATTTGGGTAAAGCACCACACCTGAAACTTCAAAACATCCCACATGCTATGAAACCTCCTCCACACCTCGGCTTGCTGTGACAAAGAACTACACATCCCATTACCACCCCATCGCCTCCCACTCTTTCAGGACCACTCTCTCCTTCTGAGTGACAGGGAGCGGTCCAGCCGTCCAGAACTCCTCCCCAGCTTTCTGCCTTCGTCTGCCTTCAACATTTCACCATCCACCGTGGCTACAGCTAAACACAGACCTAAACTTCCAGAACACCACCCTCATCATTTATTCAACCCATCGCCTTCTCCCCCTCTCTTGCTTTTTCCTTTTTATATTAACTCACATCAGGAGCAATGTGCTTCACGCTGACTCATTACACAACAGCCCCCTCCACACACACACACACACACACCTCTACCCACTATACGAGTGAAAGGAAAGCTGTAAAAGGGCAGTGTGTGCCTGAGCGTGTGTGAATGATCAGGCAGCTCAGAGGAAGGAAGGGGTTTCGGGAGGGAAACTCTCCTACTGTGTCCTACTGCTCTCCTCCTCTCTTCTTTTAAAGTCATATGACTTAGCGCAGTCAGTCACATGACCCTGGCTCATGAAGCTGAAGCATGAGTGAATGAGTGTGAGAGCTTGAGAGCGTTGAGAGTGAATCATCCAGCACCTGTGTACTTGCTGTGGAAGAGATGCCGCTTGAGTGAGTGAAGCAGAGAGAGAGAGAGAGAGAGAGAGAGAGAGAGAGAGAGAGAGAGACTATCTAATTGGGTCTCTGAATGATGCTGGTAATATATCAGGCTTACTGGGTTTCTCTGTTCTTCAGCACAAGGTGACTCTATCCCCATCGCACACACAAACACACACACACACACACTGTGTGTCTAAAGCATGTCCCTGTCTCTCTGGGAAAATTTATCTCTCACATTTATTACCCCCTCCTAGCTGCCAATACCAGCTTAGCATGATGAAACACCGCATAAGACTGTGCTGAGTGCCTCACGTAAATACAATATCGGACATTATTATAGCTTATATCTGAAAATATCTTGGCTTTAGATCTTTGTCAGGACCTTACTGAACGGACATGTTCATAACAGCCTCACCTCTTTCCCTAAGAACAAACAGGTTTGGACAACTGTGCCATTTTCCACCAGTTACCATCTTATATAGATTATATGTATATGGTTATAAGCTCCAAACAAATATATAATCATTGTATTTTCCACTGGGGAGTGAACCTTACTGTAGCTATGCACCTAAGTTAGATATAATTAACTAAGCAAGAGCAGGAGTGATGCCAGAAGTGACATCATCACACAGCATCAGACGTGCGTTTACATATCCGCAAAAATGTAGCACATATATAAGCCAGACTTGGCCAAAGTGTCCTCCTTCATTAATCAACAGCAACACAAATATCTGGCAGACTACGTGGTTACAGACTGACACTGGAAGTGGAACTGATATGGTATTTCAAAATCATGTAATAGTGTATGTAATAATGACTCTGTATTTCAAAACAATGAGACAGTACAGAGAGTATTTTAATGCTCCAGGCTGGCTCCAGACACTCTGCAACTCTGAACGGGAAAAGCGCTTACAGACAATGAATTAATGAAAAAATTATTAGGCACTGGTGGTGCAGCAGGTAGGTGTCGCAGTCACACAGCTGCAGGGGACTGGACGTTGTGGGTTCGATTCCCACTCCGGGTGACTGTCTGTGAGGAGTTGGTGTGTTCTCTCTGTGTGTGTGTGGGTTTCCTCCGGGTGACTGTCTGTGAGGAGTTGCTGTGTTCTCTCTGTGTCTGCGTGGGTTTCCTCCGGGTGCTCCAGTTTCCTCCCACAGTCCAAAAACACACGTTGGTAGGTGGATTGGCGACTCAAAAGTGTGTGTGTCTGTGTTGCCCTGTGAAGGACTGGCGCCCCCTCCAGGGTGTATTTCTGCCTTTTGCCCCATGATTCCAGGTAGGCTCTGGACCCACCGCGACCCTGAACTGGATAAGGGTTACAGATAATGAATGAATGAAAAAAATATTAGGCACTGATTTTTTTTTCGTGTGTGTGTGTGTGTATGTCAGAACTGGGCTTCCATAGGAAATCGCCTGCAACCTTCACAGGACAGGGATCAAAGTGTCACCTCTAGAGTTTGTAGATGCTACAATTACACCAGCTCTTCACAGCTTTAAAAGCTCCACGCCAACATGCAAAGCACCCACTGCGAGCAAGAATAGGCCATTAGTTATGGAGCATAAGCCATTAGTTATGGAGTAAAGGATGAATCAAACATACAACAAAGTGAAGCAAAAGTGCAGCGTGGGGAAAAATAAACAAAACATTTAAAGCACTTTATGAAGTATATAATAATTACTTAAAGAGGATTGAATTCATTGCTAAACACAAACAACAGACAGGAATCTCATTTGAAGGGAAGTCATCAGCAGCTGAGGTCAGGTACTGGTCTTTTGTTCCATGTCAGAAAAGCCTCACAAATGCTTCAGTGGCCGAAGGCAAACAAATGTTCACAGCACGTAGTGTAAGGGCTTCAGAGAAGAGTCTGTTACTAGAGTAAAGGAGGACAAACTACTACAAACTCATCAAACAACAAAGTAAATACATTAATGCGTAGATATAGTTTACAGCAGTGAATCTACATCAACAGGAGGTACCAGAAACTTCCAGGCTCACTGTCCAGGCACATAGCGCATGATCTTGACCTGGTCACCACACCTGTCTGTGGTTCTCATATTTACCTATAACTCTTAAGAGCCTCCAGATAAGAAGCGCCCTCCACTTTGAAAGCTTATAAAGCAGAATGCCTCAGCCTCATCAAGGGCTACAGAACCGTCACCTCACCAGCCCTTGGACCCTCCCGCTGCATTGCTACCAAGGGCTATTTTTCTAGGTTTACTCCAAGTCTGTGAGAAATGCACTGGCCATGGAGGAATTCATCCTGGAGGTCTAACAGGAGACTAACACTCTTCCTGCATAAATGACTGCAAATTCCTGCTGGTCCCTGCAGCTTTGGAGCAACTGCAGGCTGAATATTCACTTAAAACCCTCTTCATGTTCAAAAAGGCACTGAATGGAAGATGACCGTTAACAGAGTGGTCAACTTTGCCAACAGCCTTGTGCGTCTGGCCGTGGCGCTTCACATTTTGACCAATAAAAATGACATGCGCCCACCATGAGTTATGTTTTTTAACAGAAAACACTATACTCTAAAGCACACAGCTTTCAAAACAAGGGCTCTTCAGCAACCTCAATAACAAACCCGCAGAGCCGATTGATCAAAGCCTGATGATGATGGAGGTGGGGGGTCAGCGGGTTTGAATGATAAACTCTTCACTCTGGCTGACTACATCATGAAAAACGAGGATCCTGTCACATCTTTCCTTGGTTTTACTGGTATAATAAAAATCTGGAGTGGATGTGGGAGAGCGGGAGCAAAAAAAGCATCAACTGAGTGCATTTGCTGCTAAAGCATTGCTTTTAACCTTTAAATACATAAATGTGCTGTCCATACAGTGTATGTGTTTTTATATTTTGTCTAAAAGGAAATATTCTACTCCTTTTCCACAACTTATTATATGTGACATGCTTTGGTGAAAATACCACAAAGATCAAACACCACTACAGTGTTCTCCCTCTGTTCAGCTTTTCTATCTATCTTTACACTTATACAACGCCTTTCTAGACACCCAAGGACGCTTTACCATCCACACTGCTCAGAATGCTCAGAACACTCAGCCAAACACACACAGCGTACTCTCGACCTGGAACGACCGTCCACCTGGAAGACTGCATCGGGCACTAGGATTTCACCCAGGACAGAGCGCCAATCCATATCTGGACACACCAGGACATTTATTAGAGAAGCCAATTCACCTACCTTCTGTGTTTTTTTTTTGGACTGTGGGAGGAAACCGGAGACCCTGGAGGAAACCCATGCAGACACAGGGAGAACATGGAAACTCCACCCAGATGGGACTTGAACCCAAGATCCCAGCGCTGAGAGGCAAACGTGCTAACCACTAAGCCACAGTGCCATCCACGGTTTTAGTAGGTTTTAGCACCTAATGAGTCACAGCTCAGTTCAGCACAAGAGCCCAGGAGTGAGAAGTGAGGAGCAAAAACTCTGGATTTTAGCTGTTTTCACTTGCTTCTCTTTCTTCTCTGTTCTTGTTTTTTTTTTCCATAAATAATGAGTGCTCTAATTTCTTCACTCTTGATTTGTGTGTTTTGCTCTGGGTGTACACACACATGAATGCGAATCTAGCACTGTGATTGGAGAGACTCAGACAGGAGGTGGGACAATTATATAGTATTGGTACTGGTACAAATAAGCAGCTCAGAATCAGAACAGCTGGGTTTATCTGATGTTTTTAAACTTAACTGTGGTGGTTCTTAAGAACACTGCCATCTTTGTCAAGGGCTAGTACACATTACTGATATTCTGGTCTAGTCTCCATCCATGGAGTCAAATGAGGGATTCTAGAGTGTGGATTGTATGTCAACGCAAACGAAATCAGTCAAGAGTTTCAAACGTCTACAAACTTGGATTCATCCAGAAGAACATCACCCCTCCTGGAGCTAAAGGAGGCTATCTGTGACCACTGCTGGGCCCATCTAATCCCTTTGACACAGTGGTAGACATTTTACAGGTGGAAAAATGTATCTTATTATTTGAAGAGAGCTTCACAATTCTAAGCTGGCCCCTGTGGACTGGACGACTTGGCTGGATTAACCTTGATTAATCATTCATTCACCGTCTACAGTAACCATCGTAATTTGGGCTGTTTCAGAAAAGCTGCCTGCAAGGCTCCTCATCAGAACCTTTACATTCCTTAAAATTGAGTTGTCCACAATTAGCCCAGCACCATGCTGTTCAGACTTTTTTTAGGACCGGTAGGGCAGTTGATTTCCTGAAACCACAAGTGTTCCTGACTCCCTGCTAAGCTAAGCTCTCGAGCATGGAGTAACTATTTTTATCCCCGAAGTCAGGTGCAGGTGGAAGGGGAAAGTACATAAACGTGAATCTCTTCTTCATTGCCTTAATCCAGACTGTACACTGGGTTCCTGATGTATCACTTCATCTGTAACCAGAGCTGAACATGGAGCCCAGTAATCCTCCCACTGCTCACGATGCTCTATTAAACCAGCTGGATCCATGATCCGCATCATATGACACAGTCGGAATAAAGCCTTCTATCTCCATTTTTGTTGTTTTGTTTATTTTACAGGGTTATGGGTTCAATCCCCACCTCGGATGACTGTTTTTGAGGAGTTTGGTGTGTTTGGTGACTGTTACTCCCACAGTCCAAAACCATATACCTATGGACACTTTTGAATAGCCAACCTACCAGCATGAGTGACCTGGTGAGTGTGTGAAATCGCCCACTAATAAAATGTGTGGGTTACTGTGTGAGTGTATGTGATGCCCTGAAATGGACTGGCGCCCCCTCCAGATCGTGTACCTGCCTTGTGAGCAATAATTCCAGATCCCACCATGGCTCTGAACAGGACGGAGTGATTACAGAAGATGAATGAATGGATGAATGAATGAATAAAAGCCCAGCACCCCCTTCATACTGTGTCAGAATTTAATCAAGAATGGATTGAAAAGTGATGTGTGTATGTGTATGTACATAGTCAAGTCATGTTTGTTTCTATAGCACCTTTAAAAGACAACGAGTGTCGCCCAAAGTGCTGCATGATAAATACATACGTATATAGTACTGGGTGATATGACCACACATCAGTATCACGATTTAATTAACATTTACCTCAATTTTTAATAATGAACGATTATTTTGTTTGTGTTTTTTACCCACATAGTTCATACATTTATAATTGACACTGAATATGAACATTGCGGTGCGGTGTTCCTGGAGCCTACCCTGGAGGTGATCCCAGTCGATTGAGAGTGTGTATATATGTATATATATATTATTTGTTTATTTATTTCTTTGAAAAAAGCTATCCTGGCTGAAGTATATATATCTATCTAAATGTGCCTGCGTCAGTTTCCTCCCACAATCCAAAAGCACCATGATTGGCTGTGTGAAACTGTCCAGAAGTGTGAGGGTGTGAGTGAACGGGTGAGTGTGTGAAATTGCCCACTGGTGCGAGAGTGTGATTGAATGTGTCTTGCTCAGTGATACATTGTAGGCTCTGGACCCACTTCGAACCTGATCAGAATGAAGTAGTTACCGAAAACGAACGACTAAATGAATAGATATTCTGGAAATTCTTGCCACGCTTATTTCTGCCACGCGGCACGACATATAACTCGACCCCAGAACCCTACGAAAACAGCATTTGTCATCGTACAGTGACTCCCGCTTTCACTTAAAAGACCTCACTGCGAAAGTGAAAGGGCACAAACTGCAGCACCATTCTTCACACCAGCTTACCAGCCTGTTTCCCTCCACTTGCTGGCAAATGCATCAAGATAGAGAGGGTTCACTGTAGCAGAAAACCAAGGGGTAATGAGCCACACACTGTCATCTCCAAACTACTGAATTACAAGGACAAGGAAGCCATCATGCAGTTAGTGAGGTAAATGGAAGAGCCGCTGAAGCACAGAGATGAATATCTACAGCTCTTCCGAGGATTCTCCAGAGAAAGAGCACGAGGAAGGAAATCCCGATTAGTAGGCAATCTATTAATTACCCATCCCCAACTTTCTTTCTTCTCCAGCTGTTCCAAAGCTACTCAGGGAAAAGCTAGCTTCAGGGACCAGGACTAATGAAAGACCAGCTTTAAGTGTATTAAGAAGGGATTTATCCCCCACTTTCTGCAGTGTTTACAGTACATACTGAAATATTTCTGTAAGGATTTTAATTGCAGTAAGCCACAGGAGCATTAATGAGCTCAGGTCCTGGTGCTGGATGATTAGTGTTGGTGACCCTAACGTGTGTCCAGGAACTACACATCTCCAAAACTGTGCACAGGGACAGGATGCATTCATCCTTTTCTGGACCAGGCAGGATCACTGTCCTCCAGTCTCCAGTGGTTTTAATATCTTTCTTATTGCCTTCATACTGCAGCTGAGTATTTTCAAAGTGCGTGAGCAATATTTCCCAGCCGCTGCCTGATTTATGAAGGTCAACATTCTTTCGTCTCAGCTCGCCTGTGTGGTCTCTGACCTTGCGCATGTTGATAGATGAGGAACGGACTTTGGTTTCTGTGTTACCTTGCATTCATACCCCAGCGAGGCAAGGATTTGCGGACAACAGCAGACTTTTATTAAAGTATGAGGATGTGATCTACCGTATTTTATTTCTGTCCATATCTGTGACGCACCTTTCTGAAAATATTTAGTATTGACCAATAATTTCAATAGAATAGAACCAAATAATGCCAAGAATTCACTGTCTGTAACCGCTTATCCAGTGCAGGGTCATGGTGGGTCCGGAGGCTAATTACACCTTTTTTAGTGCCAATATACCTACCAATGTGTGTTTTTGGACCGTGGGAGGAAACTGGAGCACCTAGAGGAGACCCACACCGACACAGAGAGAACACACCAAACCCTTACAGACAGTCACCTGGAGCAGGACTTGAACCCACAACCTCTAGGTCCCTGAAGCTGTGTGACTGCGACACTAACCTACTGCTCCACTGTGCCTTCTTTGCTCTTCAGCTTTATTCAACTTTACGGTTAATGTTTCATTGTACTGAACTTTTTTGAAGTGTTAAGCGAGGTGTATAATACACTAAGAAAAATAATTAATTCATCATCTGTAAGCACTTATCCAGTTCAGGGTCGCGGTGGGTCCAGAGCCTACCTGGAATCATTGGGCGCAAGGCGGGAACACACCCTGGAGGGGGCGCCAGTCCTTCACAGGGCAACACAGACACACACACTTTGAGTCGCCAATCCACCTACCAACGTATGTTTTTGGACTGTGGGGGAAACTGGAGGAAACCCATGCGGACACGGGGAGAACACACCAACTCCTCACAGACAGTCACCAGGAGCAGGACTTGAACCCACAATCTCCAGGCCCCTGGAGCTGTGTGATTGCGAGACTACCTGCTGCGCCACCGTGCCTCCCAAGAAAAATAATGATATATTTATTTAAGTTTTTTATTAAAAGTACAATATTAACAAATTAATATTAGTGAAAATTATTTTTCATTATTAAGATATTAGATTCCATATCATAACTTTTTAAATTCTAAAGTTTCTCTTATTTATTTCCAGAAGTAAATAAAGAAAATCATTTTCAGTGGGGCCTCATCACTGTCAAAACAAAAGTTTACAGGGAACCGAAATGTAGCGTGACGTATTGGCTGTGTAAAGGGCAGCTGGTGTTTAAATACCATTCTGACTGAAATAACTCCATTTAAATGTGAAGGTAAATTGTTTAACTGTGCACTTTAGGAAGCCGTAACACCTCGAGAAGAGGCAGGTTTAAAGTCACATTTAAATAAGGTTCATAGAACAATAGATGGACAAGATCTCAGTGGGCATTCTACTGCATTGTGTGTGTGTTTGAGTGTGTGAGTGAGAGAGAGGTTGAGAGAGAGACAGAGAGAGAGAGAAAGAGAGAGCGAGCAGCTGCCTCAAGCCCCCACTTACAGCACTCAGCCGAATCGCCCTGGCAACCGCCTTGTTGCCAGGTAGCAGTGCCCAGCTGAGAAGGAGAGCAAGATAGAGTGAGAGCGAGAAAGACAGTGAGAGAGAGAGAGAGAGAGAGAGAGAGAGAGAGAGAGAGAGAGAGAGAGAGAGAGAGAAAGATGTTTCAATCACTAGCAGAAGGCCTGACAGAAGGCCTACATCACACTGATCTGAGAGGATATTACTGAGAGGCAAATTGAATTTTACTTCATTTCCTCCTTCAGCTTTTCTCTCTTTCTCTGTCTGAGTGTCTAAGAGAGAGTGAGAAAGAGATACCCAGAGAGAACCAGGAAACAGAGGGAGAGAGAGAGAGAGATAGAGAGATAGAGAGAGAGGCTGATAGAGATGCTGAATGGTTGAAATGGCTGGGGTGGAAATAAAGATACAGCAGTATATAGGTTGGTGTTTGTTGCTGTGTATGTGACAATTTATAGCTCAAAACTTCATCAGCTGCTGGGGCAGCATTCCATCAAATCACAGATTTACTCTCCCTCTCTCTATAGCTCAGACTGTATGGTGGCATATGAGTTTAGGCTTAATACTTGTCTAATAAAAGTGTGAAATAATAGGGCAGATGAGCAAATGCTGTAGAAGTATAACTAATCTAAAAGGAAAGCACAGGACATTACAAGGCACTGTCGTCAGTTCTTATATCGTAAAATTAAGAAATATATCGTGATATAAATGTTGGCCATATTGTCCAGCCCTAGTACATAATTGATAAGTTGCTTTCGCCTAATTTAAGATGCACCCCTTGTGGAGGCATTGCACATGAGCCTAATCTCTGCATGAGGGCTATTGAACAACCCAGCATTTGGCTTTGAATCAGTGGAACTGTGTTTGCTGGAGTGATAGAGCAGCAACAGATAAATCGGGACTTATTTTGAGCAATGTTTGTGATCCAGAGAATAATCCAGCATCTGTATCTGACCTCCCCAGACAGCGAGCATATATCGGACCACTGGCATAAAAAGGCTGGCACACCATTGACTGTAGACCACTACTTGTCCACGATTGGACCACTCAGATTACTGTCCTGTACAGGATATAACTCATTAATAATCTCCTCACACAGATTTTACATTCACAGAGACTTTTATTCTGGAAAACAAACTAATACAAATATCACCAATAACTATGCGAGATATAATAATGAGTATAAGCCTGATATAAAATGATTAAATGCTGAAAATGTTGACACTGTGTTGGATTAAAACTATTTAATAATGTTATTTATAAAGAATAACAAAAGAACCTAATGAAGGAAAAAAATGTAAATTGGACTGTGAATGGAAAAGTGCTAAAATGTGGTATTTTGTCTAAAAATACTGGGTCCACCCAGAAAACGCTGTACAAAACACTAGTGGACCTCCAACTTTGCCCTCAGTGAGCCAACAGTGGTCCGCCGTCTCCTTGCTATCAGGGTCAGTACGATCAGATCCTCATAGAGATATTCCAACATCTAATATAAAGCCTTCACAGAAGAGTGTTACAGTGTCAAAGACGGAGAACAAACTCCACAAACCTTTGGCTATATAGTGCATCCACATACAACACTTAGCGTGTTTAGCCGGCGCAGCCCCAATTTGTCTAAGCGAGCTACAGGATATGTAATATTAACGTAGGAACCATCCATCCATCCATTATCTGTAACCGCTTATCCAATTTAAGGTCGCGGGGGGTCCAGAGCCTACCTGGAATCATTGGGCGCAAGGCGGGAATACACCCTGGAGGGGACGCCAGTCCTTCACAGGGCAACACAGACACACACACATTCACTCACACACTCACACCTACGGACACTTTCGAGTCGCCAATCCACCTGCAACGTGTGTTTTTGGACTGTGGGAGGAAACCGGAGCACCCGGAGGAAACCCACGCGGACACGGGGAGAACACACCAACTCCTCACAGACAGTCACCCGGAGCGGGAATCGAACCCACAACCTCCAGGCCCCTGGAGCTGTGTGACTGCGACACTACCTGCTGCGCCACGTAGGAACCAACATATATAAAAATCAGTTACATAAACGTGTGGGAACATTAATGTCTTCTTATGGTTTTCATAAAATAAATGGATAAAACGGTCAACTTTGTTTGAAGTGATGCAATGAACTTGGTGACTGTTCCCATGGTAACCTGGTTACCTGTCACTAAGCACAGGCCCACACACTGCTAACTAGAATCGTATCTTTGACATTTGCCGTAATGTCTTTTACCTAATGGCTATGCACGTCTAACAATCGTAAAGGATTAGAGCAAGAAAATGAGAACCATACAATGTATTTGCTGCATCAAAGCCTAAAGCTGGGGGCTTTAGACCCTGTTAGTGGTTAGTTAGCATTTAGCATTTAGCATAGTTCTGTTATATGTGGGAACGCTAGAGCATCCTGTTTCTTTTAATGCTTCTCTGCGGACATTATACAAGCTGTATACACAATTTAACACCCCCAACCTTGAAGGAACTGAACTCACTAATTCTAAGGGTGGTCTATAAACTTCTGGGTAGCATATGTAACCGTATATTTTTATAGAATTTTCCAGAGAGAGGCCCTTTCACAGGGTAAGCAAATGAGACACGTTAAGGCTTCCTCACCACAGCCACAATAAGCATAACATGACGACATAAAGGGACATAAACCCAGTTTGTTCCACAACACACACACATCATTGCTTCAGGAACATTAAGCAACATGGAGCATCAAGGTTTTTCCTCCAACGGTTGCTGTAATTGCCAGAGACAATGCAGTGAGAGCGGAGCAAGAGCCGAGGGGGGAAAGGCTACCAGCAGAAGCTAATGAGCTAATCTGGCACTAGCATTCAGGATTAAAGTTTGTTTAGTTGCCAGGCAACAGAGCGCCTCATCACATGTGCCCTGTTGCGCTGCTGCCTTTGAAACTGGCCTGAGATCAAGTTCTTCTCGAGGTAGGAAGCAGCTACAAGTCTGTTTATGTAAGGATGTTTTTAACCAAGCTTTAGGGACAGGCAGACAAGGGGAATAATTTACATTATGTTTTATGCTTTTTGGCAGACGCTCTCATCCACAGTGCTAACAATTATAATCACGCTACAGATATACTGTAGGTACATGTAGTTTTAGGAGTCTTGCCCAAGCACTATCCCTGGTATAGTGTGGTTTGCTGATCCACGCCAGTGGCATTTAATCAGCAACCATTTTGAACATTTACTCTTTGTGCTTGTCACTTTTACATTTCAGATCTTGCCACTGATTTGTGCTTGGATGAGAACTCTTTACAGGATGTAGGTGTGAGTGAATGTGTGAGTGTGTGTGTGTTGCCCTGTGAAGGACTGGCGCCCCCTCCAGGGTGTATTCCCGCCTTGCGCCCAATGATTCCAGGTAGGCTCTGGACCCACCGTAACCCTGAATTGGATAAGCGCTTACAGATAATGGATGGATGGATGGATGGACGTGTATGGATAAAATAAAAACTATTTACAGGGAGTTTGCAGTAACAGCTTCTGCTCTTCTGAGAAGGCTTTCCTCTAGATGTGGGAACACTGCTGTAAAGATTTGATTGCATACATCCATAGGAATATAAGTGAAGTTAGGTACTGATCTTAAGATGTGGTCACACTGGGATTTTTGTCTGCTTTACGTACTCGGGGTATGAGAAAAATATTTGCATCAACAACCAGTCTCAGCCCAGCCTGAGCCAACATGGAGGAAGTGCTGACAGTTTCAAAACTGGAGATATTATAACTCTTGTGTGCAGATTACAAACTACAACTCAAGCAAGATTCACAGTAAGTAAACAGCAGTTACAAAACTCTTCTCTGAGAACTCCTCATCTTGCTGCTGCTAAAACACCAGGGCTCTTCACAAATAAAACCTCTGAACCAAAATGGAGGACTGTTTACTGCTCTGATGTTTTGCGCTGCTTGCAGCCACGCCCCTTTAACCAGGGGAAGCTAAATGCAAAAACCCCAGGGCTTTAGATGATTAGATCTGGACTGCAAATAAATAACCATTGATTCATTAATCCATTCATCTTCTGTGATTGTTTTATCCTGATCAGGGTCGTGGTGGGTCCAGAGCCTACCTGGAATCATTGGCAAGGCAGGAACACACCCTGGACAGGGCACCAGTCCATCACAGGGCACAATACACTCACACTGTCTCTCCCACACTCTAACCAGTGGGCAATTCCACACAGGCAATCCACCTACAAGCTTGCCTCCTGGACTGTGGGTGAAGACCTCTGCACCTAGAAAAACTCATGCAGACATGGGGCTGTGAGGCAGTAACACCACTTGTTGCACCACCATGCTGCCCCACAATAAATAACATACATATTCATTTGTTATTTATTATAGCTGAAATTAGCAGTTTTACAAAGCAATGTTCCATCTGCTTTAGTCTAAAATATTACATCAACAGTAGATTACAGCCCTGCAACAGTAACAATAACATTTTTGTTAACTCCATTACAGAATATAATCATATACGATATGTGTATGTTCAGTATTTTACAATGACTATGAATGCAGCTCAGCCAATCGGATTCTGGAACCAGAACTCCCTATACATTTTTGCAGGTTTTCTTACAGTGAGGTGCCAGACTGTGGCGGTGAAACCCTGGTGCCCTTGAGGGACAAAGCCACTACACTCAGATAATGAAAATGCATAAAAATGCTGCACTGGATCTGACATTGCATTATCAGATTTGCTTCAGCCCAGCACAAGATCAATGCGGTGGTCTTCCCTGACTCGTCAGCATCTCTACTCGGGTCCAGGCCACTAGTTTACAATCAATGTCCTGTACTCTGATATCCTCATGATACCAGTACAACCCCATGGTCATTCTATTGCACCTGTTATATTCTTCATTAACAGAATATGACTTAGCCCCAATAAGCCCACACAACCTGTATGAAGGCTCTCAGATTCACTGTATTGGCACCAATAGATGTTGGAACCTTTCTGTGAGGATCTGATTGTATTCAGCCACAATAACATGAGTGAGGCCAGGAACTGATTTTGGATGATTAGCCACAAACCCCATGCCAGCTCACCCCAAAGGTACTGAAAGGTGCTTCATCAGCCACATGCTGGGGAGCTTTGTACCCCTCGAGTTCCAACTCGGTATTGATCTTAAGCCCATGTGCAGTTTCAGAGCAGATATTTAACAAGCTGATTATACAAGCTATGCAACCATATATGCACCTTACAGTTACTGATTCTAACTACAAAGGCTCTAAAAATACATGTTCTGTACAGAAACTGCACAAACGTTTTGCATTCATAAATGTACAGTGGAAATGTGTGTAAACAAAAACACAACTTTAAATTTCCGCGTCGTAAAACCGAGGGCTGTCACTAAAATCTGTAAATAATTTTTGAAACATAAACTAGAAAAAAACTAGCTCCTAGACACATGAAGCATCACTTCATACAGTTCAGCAGTGTCTTTTCAAACTGCTGTTTATTCCACATCACAATACAACTCAACACACTCAGAGGAGAACACTAATCAACAAAAAGGTTCACCCTAACGTGGAGTAGAGAATGACAATGATGCTTTCTTGCACTGCTCATCACTGCTCAAACTTGTGTTTTGTCTAGGAGACCAAGAGAGCAAACATTATATCCCCAACAGCATTAAAGAATATCTTCAAACTTCTCGTGGTGTGAAGGAAGAGGTCTGACGAGCTGGGGATTTGGCTGAGACTCAGTAATGACAACCTTAAAGTAAAGGCAATAAAATAGATCATTAAAGGCAGAGGGAGAAGTTTTGTGTAACACACACACACACACACACACACACACACACACACACACACACATTCTCTCTTTCACTCTCTTTGTCCTTATTGGGAGGACAGAGAGATAAAACGGAGAGGAGGGGAAAAAAAGAGAAAGAGCTAGAGACACACTGCTTTGGATGTGGTTGCTAGGCAGCAGACACACACAGCTAACTATAGCTCAGGGCCATGGGGCAAAGGTGGTGGAGGTGGTGATTAGGACTGGCCAATAAAGCAGTGGAGCTTAGCACTTTCACTATATGGAAATCACACTGACAGAGACCATTCACACCATGTAATAAGCAATAGCCTTTCGTAAACAGAGCAGCCTAGCCCTGATTTACAAATGATTTACAACTATTGTCATTCATTTGCATATTAAATGAACCATTAAAAACTAGAGCCATAAGGATGAAGATCTATGCCTCTTACATCCATCTCTGTTCTCATTTTCCTTCTCTTCCTATAGTCTAGATACACAGTATATATACACTCTCAAAAGTGGGACCCTTTATAGTGAGTGATACGGCAAATATGACATTTACACTATTTGTCTGTCCAAGGGTCTGTAGAAACCTCTACTGAGGTGAAAAATGAGTTCCGCTACTTTAATGTGCACCTATTGTTGACACAAGCAGTAAATAGTTTGGTACAATCTCCACAGAAAACCACTACCACACATGCACATGAAGATCTCAGTCCCAGGCATCAACTAAAGGGGTATAAAGCCCACTAGCATTGGCTTGTGGAGCAGCAGAACTGTGCTCTTTGGAGAACCGGTAACACTAAGAAGAGGCGTTCCTATCATTTCATTATCTCTAACCCTTATCCAGTTCAGGGTCGTGGTGGGTCCAGAGCCTACCTGGAATCATTGGGCGCAAGACGGGAATACACCCTGGAGGGGGCGCCAGTCCTTCACAGGGCAACACACACACTCACACATTCACTCACACACTCACACTTTTTTAGTTGCCAATCCACCTACCAACGTGTTTTTGGACTGTGGGAGGAAACCGGAACATCCAGAGGAAACCCACGCAGACACAGGGAGAACACACCACACTCCTCACAGACAGTCACCCGGAGGAAACCCACGCAGACACAGGGAGAATACACCACACTCCTCACAGACAGTCACCCGGAGGAAACCCAAGCAGACACAGGGAGAACACACCACTCTCCTCACAAACAGTCACCCGGAGGAAACCCACGCAGACACAGGGAGAACACACCACACTCCTCACAGACAGTCACCCGGAGGAAACCCAAGCAGACACAGGGAGAATACACCACACTCCTCACAGACAGTCACCCGGAGCAGGACTCGAACCCACAACCTCCAGGTCCCTGGAGCTATGTGACTGTGACACTAATCTGCTGCTCCACCGTGCCGCCCGCGTTCCTATCCTGTAAAATATTTTTTGACAAACACAATGTACCAGTAGCGTCACAGATAAATACGGTGATAATCATTCTATATCCTGCATTTTAAATGGACTAATAGTTATCTCTTAATGATTACACATGCAGTTAGTCAGGACTTGAAAAGTGCTGGGGATATCCATGATATGCAAAAAAAAAAGTTTTCTCACGAGTGAAGAATGATTAAACCAGGCAAAGAATCATTTATGTGTCCAAATGCATATATATATATTCTTTCCTCTGTTCTAGGCTAGTTCTAGGCTAGGCTATCTTTCTGAGGATCTAAATACAGAATGCAGAGTCTTGGTCAAGTTACCTAGCAACTTCATTTTCTTTTTATAGACAGATAATGCACCATCTAGCATCCACAACTCCTGACTGAGAAACTTCTACACTTCCTCATTAATAATCCAGTAAATGGAGGAATAAGCATAGAATATTCCAATATGAACGTCCACGTTTCTGCTGCAATTTTAGAGCATCACTAAATAGTCGACTACCGCCTGCAAGTAGAATGTCATCATACGTCCCATGGCCCAGAGTGCTAATATTTATATAAAGGAGTAATAATTTTACAGGTTGCCCTTGTAAGCGACTGGTGGAATGGTAGCTCAAGGTCGATACAAAGGAAAGCAGAACGTAAAAGACATGGAGTTCTATTTGTCAGGGAAGTGAAATTCACTCTCATATCGGGCCCTTTCGTTTATTGCCCTGGGCTGGCCCGAAGGTGCGCTGCTCAGCCTTGATTGGAATCGATTTATAAAGCGGGCGCCCACACGGCAACAAGACCACACCAAACTCCATTCTTTCTCACAATTTCTTCCGTTCTGAGAGCGTCTTTTACCTTTAAACAGCTGTACAGCAGTAAAATACAATGATCCTTCTGTAACGTAATATGATTTCATTTTCATATGTCTTAGACCTGCAAGATTTTACAGCTAAGAAAATATAGCATGTTTTAATCATGACAGGCTAACTACTGACAATCTGACTATTGCAATAACCAGGTCTTGATCTGTTGCTCAGTGTGACCAAGAACTGCCAGGAAGTCAGGGAGAGACCACATTACTGGCATTCAAGCAACTAACCACAAGCTGCTGTGTTTTTTGAGACATGTGTGGGGGCAGCCAGCTGTCAAACCGATGCTACAACAAAAACAGACCCACAAGAAACAAGTCAGCAAACATGTAACATTAGCTTATTTACTCTGCACTAAAAACTACAATAAAAATGCTATATGTTGAAGTCTACAGATTGGTTTTCAGACCGGCTGCTGTCGTTCCAAAAAAGATATTGTTGTGTTCTGATGTCAAATATTTATGTGAACCATGAGGGTGGAGCTTCTGAGATGTAAATTATGAACCTAAAAGCCACCATACACATATTTGTGGACTGTGGGAAGAAACTGGAAAAAACTCTTAGAGGAAACCCACACAGTCACAGGGAGAACATACCAAACACCTCAAAGATGATGTTTGATGATGACCAGAGGCAAGGATCAAACCCAGGGCACTGGAGTTGTCTGGCAGCGTCACTACCTGCTGTGCCACCCCTTACTGATTACGTAACATTAGCATTAGTAGCTAATAATTTTGGTCCCAATGGGTAAAGCATGTTTTTATTTATTTATTCATTTATTCCCTGGGGCAGATGTGCTGTGGCATTTTCAGGTTAGGGTTTGTCAGACTACACCCGGCACAGATGCTAGAGCTAGTCCCCATCCCCAGAATGCACACTCAGCACCAGTTTGCATTGAAACGGACAAAAACCCTGATTCTCAAACACACTAACATTCCCGTGTGTGTCAATTTCCTGCTCAGAGAGATAAATGCTTTAAAAGGCTTTGTAAAGAGATAATCTCTTCAGAAGGGTCTTGAAAGGGCTTTGAGGTTATTCAGGAGGGACTTTTTAAACATGTCAACTATTACACTCCTTTCCTTCACTCCTGGGACATAAGAAATAAGAGCGCACCCTGCCAGGTAAAGGACTTCCTACCTTCCCTTCTTCGCAACGATTCTGTACACATCCAGTTTAAGGTCGCGGTGCCTACCTGGAATCACTGGGCGTGAGGCAGGAACCCACCCTGAAGGGGGCGCCAGTCCTTCACAGCGCAACACACACACACATACATTTACACACTGCCACCTAGGGACACTTTTTGAGTCGCCAATCCACCTACCAACGTTTTTGGACTGTGGGAGGAAACCGAAGCATCCGGAGGAAACCCACGCGGACACAGGGAGAACACACCAAACTCACGTTGGTATGCTACAAGGTCAGAAGTGTGTAAACACCCTATCATCTAAGATTTATTTAAAATGAAAGGTATTCAATTCAATGTAGGGAAATACGATGTACACAAACATCAATTTTGCAATGGTTTTCATAACACCTCTGTTTCCAGTTTGAGAGAATTGAATTTAGACAGTTGCCAGTGTTAACTGCTTGTGTTTAATGTGTCATAATTTCATATACATTATCAGTAAAGGGTTAGTATGTGTTACTACGATATACACACACAACCAGGAGGTTCCTTAGTGAGTATATGTCTGTTTATTTGCATGCTACATAGATTACACTGGTGGCCACAGGTATTTATAAGCAAAGGGAGGTGGAGCAAAGGGGACGTTAAAAAAGGAATCCCCTACAGGCAGAAGCTGAACGTTCCCAAATCAGCTTCAGTGCCAGCCTGACATTTCCATAATGCACACAGTGTATGTAAGAATTATGGACGTGTTTGGTCCTTCACCTGAGGCTGCTTCACATTGCGCAAGAGGAGGAGAGGTCATTCCAGGCTTAAATAAGGTGGGCTGCCCTCTGTACAGTAATCAAAGGAAGTGTGTGTGAGTGTGGGTTTGTGTGTGTGTTGTGTGCTTGCCTGTATGCATGCACGTGTTGTGGAAGTAGACGGAAAGGACTCAAAGCACTTCCCCTCACCTCCTACTTTGCCTTTAAATCCTCAAGAATAGGAGCTGATCCATTATTCATGCTGCAGTCATCTCCTGTATTAGCACATCAGTCTGCCTTCCTGCTCGCCTGCCACCGGCCACAGAAACTGGGTTACCTCCCTCGAGCCTGGGGGGGAGGCGAGAAGAGGAAGGGGGGGCCACAGAGCACCAGTGCAAGAAGGAGGAGAGAGGGAGGAGCGAAAAAAAGTATGAGGAAAGTGGGAGGAGAGAGAGAGAGAGAGAGGAGGGGAAAGAGTTGTACCTGCTGGATTTTCAGCCTCAGTTTTCAGTGGGAAAAAAAGGACGTCCTTCATGGCTCAGGTCAAGGAAACAAGAGGAATGAGGGAGAGAGAGAGAGACAGAGAGAGAGAGAGAGAGAGAGAGAGAATCGGGAAAGACAAGAACAGAAACCGTATAGGAGATGAGAGTGAGACAATGAATGGATAAAGGGAAGGTGAGAGAGAAGATAGAGAGGGAGACGAAAACTGGAAGGAGAGAGAGTAGAGAAAAACAGAGAGAGAGGAAGAGACAGAGAATAAGAAAGGGATAGGACACAGAAAGTGTGATTTTGAGAAAGAGAGAGAGAGAGAGAGAGAGAGAGAGAGAGATAGAGAGAGAGGGAGAGAGAGAGAGAGAGAGAGAGAGGGAGGGAGAGAGAGAGAGAAAGAGAGAGAGCAGGATGAGGGGGAAAGAAGAAGAGTGAGAGAAAGCTATTTTTCTCACTTGTCCTAAATCGGATATCCTAGTGATGTTCTGTGTGTGTGTGTGTGTGTGTGTGTGTGTGTGTGTGTGTGTGTTTGTGTGTGTGTGAGTGTGTTTGTGTGTGTGTGTGTGTGTGTGTGTGTGTGTGTTTGAGGGCACAGAAAGCAGCTCTACATCTCCAGCCTTCTCTCCAGACGTAAACCAAACTTCACTGTATTAACTGAGTGGTGTTGACTAGCGTTTTGACAATTAACTCACAAAAACATAAATCCTAATCAACAGCTCTGTAATGAATCAGTGAACTCAGGTAATAAAATACTAAATACTTCTAAATACTCTGCAACTAACTGTAACTGTTCTGCTGACAGACAACTGCCCAGCAGGGGGGGCATATTAGCACTGGCTCATGGGCATTAACAAATTGAGAGTGGAAAATGTCATGAACCCACACCAGCAGGTATCATTATCAATTTCAGTATCGGTATTAATAAAATAAACAGTATCTATATCAGTATCCATAACAACATCATTATCAATATAAATAATCATACACAAAGACAAAATCCAACAGATATTCCAGTCTCATTTTCAAAAAGTTGCTAATCTTGCTAAAAAGGCTAATATACACTTAATTATTTTCTTTTTTTTTTTTTACCTAAGCAGAGGAACAGTATTAAACTCTATACATTCATTACTGAGCATTTATAATAAGCAAGACTATACCCCTCAGAGGGGTTCCTGATTTAACCCATACATGACTGCAAACATAGACATGAGCTTAGGCCCCGTCCACACGGATCCATTTATTTTTTAAAACTGAGGTTTTTGTCTGTGTTTTGGCGGCCCTTCCACACAAAAACGGCAATTTTCGAAAACACTCGTTGTCTGTTTCTCACTGAAATGCAAATACATCTTCACTCACTCTAGAGTGAAGTACATAAACAATCAAGCCACAATGTACATGCAGCTAGCACTAGATTTCAGATTAACACATTTGAATAAATATAAATGATGCTGTATATATAGCATGTAAATATAAACATCACTATTAAGATCTAGATTTTGTAATTTTATGACAAATAATTGTATTGTGTAGTGCACTACATAGGGAGTATGGAGTGATTTGGGATCAACACGTCTGTGTTGTTTTGTGTGTGTTTTCACGCATTGTGGTGTTTTGATGTCTCTCTTTAAAAGGGTACATGGCCCCCTACTGGACTGCCATGATAATGCAGTCGTTTTCGGGAAGGGAAGAGAGAGGGAAAATCTCAGGTTTTAAAAATAAATGGATCTGTCTGGGCCATGCCTTAATGTTTGTAAACGCCGGTGCCTGACTCAAATTATATTTGGTCAATTTTCTCAAAATTATCCAAATAGTATAATAACCCTGTGAAGGACTGGCACCCCCTCCAGGGTGTGTTCCTGCCTTGGGCTCAATTATTCCAGGTAGGCTCTGGACCCACCGCGACCCTGAACTGGATAAGGGTTACAGATAATGAATGAATGAATATATAATAATAAATATTTTCCCAAAATGAGCACATTTCCTGTATGAGAACACAGTTAATGCATTTTAATATACTGTCATATATGTCTCGGTTCAAGCTACTAGAAAAACTAGAACATATATCACGTGTGCAAATGTTATCTACATATGAGACTTTAAACCACAGTAACAAGCCCATAGAGATTTATCCCCTTGTGCACCCCAACAAACTCAATATTATGCATACATACAAACACACACACACACACACACACACACACACACACAACCTGCATCAGGCAGGGATGGATTACTGATTGGGCCGGTGGGGCCAGTGCCCAGGGGTCTCTAATTGCCAGCAACCTCAGGGGGATTCAAACCACAGTCCATTGTACTGTAAACATCACTTAAACAAATGGCTCTTAAATAGGTGCAAATGACTGAACTAAATAATCAGGACAGGTTCCCTTTTCTCTTACATTAACCATAACCTTTACACTAGACTTAACCCTAAAACTAACCCTAACTTAACCATAAGCACCACAAATCCCCCAAACTTCAGTGTGTTAGCAGACTGTGTTCCTCAGAATGTCAAGTATATCTGTACCACACACACACACACACACAGACACACAACCATATCTCTCTATACACTGGGTTGTCGCACAGTGCTGAGCTGAACTGCAGAGCGATCTGGGCTGAGAAGATGATGAATGATGTATACTGCAGCTCTGCTTCTCCTGTTGCTCCAGCGTGGATGTGTGCGCAAAGCTTTGTGTCGGATAATAAACGTTTGCAGGATGTTCAGGACTTTTAAACATTTTAGGATTCATTATTAATCTCGCTATTTGCAATTGTGCCTTTACATTTGAGTCATCCACCAGGAACAGAGAGAGACACGTCATGAGCAGAGAAACAACACACAGGGGGTAGCACAGAAAGCCCCACTTCTTCAGCTACAGCCATTCAGGAGTTTCAGTAATATACACTTTGTGTTAGACACATACATAAAATGATTCTCTAAAGATATTTTGCATCTTCATGTGCTTCAAATATGTTGCATAAAGCTGTAATCAATCTTCAAAGATCAATTCTTATTGTAGAAAACACACTATATATATACATAAAGTATATTATGCATAATATAAGGGCGGCACGGTGACACAGCAGGTAGTGTCGCAGTCACACAGCTCCAGGGACCTGGAGGTTGTGGGTTCGATTCCCGCTCCGGGTGAATGTCTGTGAGGAGTTTGCTGTCTTCTCCCTGTTTCTGCGTGGGTTTCCTCTGGGTGACTGTGTGTGGTGTGTTCTCCCTGTGTCTGTGTGGGTTTCCTCTGGGTGACTGTCTGTGAGGAGTTTGGTGTGTTCTCCCTGTGTCTGCGTGGGTTTCCTCCGGGTGACTGTCTGTGAAGAGTTTGGTGTGTTCTCCCTGTGTTTGCGTGGGTTTCCTCCGGGTGACTGTCTGTGAGGAGTTTGGTGTGTTCTCCCTGTGTCTGCGTGGGTTTCCTCCGGGTGACTGTCTGTGAGGAGTTTGGTGTGTTCTCCCTGTGTCTGTGTGGGTTTCCTCCGGGTGACTATAAATGGTCATTCTGTTCTGACTTATTAAATACTTTTATAGACATTGACACCACTGACTACTGTCCCTACCACTGCACATCGCATTATTTACATCTCAACCACTGATTTACACAAGGGTTCAGTGGATATTATACAATTTGGGTGGAATTCCTTTTTAAACAATTTGTTAAATTAATATAATTGGTTAAAACTGTTCACATCACCGTCATAATCCTGTCAAATCAACACAGAAGGAGAATAATTGCTGTAAGTGAACAAAGAGTGGAAAGGCCTTCATTCAGTCAACAGCATCAGCAGTAGTGATTAAACATGGGGGTCTTCATTATGGGCAAAGAGAAATACACTCCTCCTCCTCCTCCTCCTCCTCCTGCTTTCTCTCTCTCTCTCTCTCTCTCTCTCTCTCTCTCACACACACACACACACACACACTACTCACTAATTCAGCTTCTTCCTGCCCTCTTCTCAGTACCTCAATGTGACTGTGGGGACCCCCCCCCCCTCCGCCCCACAAAAAAAACATTTCTATTACTTCCATTAATGCTCACATACACAATCTCTCTCTCTCTCTCTCACTCACTCTCTAATCACCAGTGTCCCAACCCTCTGAAACAAAACTATCAGCAACACACAAGAACCCAAAGCAATGCACCTGTTTCTATGGGAACTGAGCATTTTTCACAATGTTGGTTCATGTGCAGCAACACAGACAAATACTGTTCTCCAGTTCAGGCAGATTTAGACATGCAGAGGAGTGAGAGATGAATGTTGGTAGAGAGATCCATTTTCCTTTCCTTCGTGTGTGTTTATGTGTGTGTGTGTGTGTGTTGTGGAGGAGGGGCAAAGTGAGGACTGTAACTCTAACTGTACACATTGTGATGATTATAAACGCCATAGACTCCATGTTAAAGGAATACTCCAGATTTCCCAGTCAAAGCCCAAAGCTGTTCGGTTTTTGTTGAATAAAGATTATAGGGATATTTCCCTGTGACAGTAATGTGCCTGTGTTTCCCTGCGTTCAGAAAAAAGCATACAACTCATAGCCTTGAAACTGACTTGTAACACAAGTCTGTTGGCAGCTGCTGAACTGCATAAATGAGCATTAGAAATACCCGACTACGCAACACAAAATCAAAAGTAGCACTGCACTCTGTTCTAACAAACTATTATCAGATATGAAGTTTGGTTCTGGGTACTTTTGCTTTCCCTGGTAACCTCTTACACGAGAACCACTACATCTTCCCCCTAGAAAACTAGTCCCAAATCTGAAGCACTACATATAATTATATATAGTTCCATAATTATATATTTAGATCCATGGCTTAATTTCCTAACACGACACGATTGCTTGGAGAATTTCTTTAAAATGTTCTCCAAAAATATTTGGCTCCTGTAAATTTTTACTGATGGAACACAGCAAAAGGCCGGCTGCTTTTTATTACAGCTGTGTTCAGAGTTAGTGGGTTGTGTGTTCTTTTCTGAGCACGAAAAAACTAACCCTAACTAACATCTTGAGCAATTGAATTTCCATATTTCATTACCACATCCCTCCCAAACGTCCAACGACCATGATTTGTAATGATCTTCATGACTGTCGACACCAGTGTGAACCCCTAAACTGTTTCCTGGTGTTCCGCCAATGACTTGACAGATTCTTAACCGATGGTCACTGGTTTATCTCAAGGATCTTCCCTCTGTATTTAATCCATCTTTAGCATATTTCACCTCATAATTCTACTCTCCTGCTATCACACATGATCAAGATTGGTTGATTACACTGTCATTTCCTGATTTTGTTATATGGTGAATCTAACACATTAATTAGGCCTTCAGTTCAGCTCCTGAAGTCCTGAGCAACTGGAGAGCTCACATGAATATAGGCGTAGATACTACAGGAGGGGATATCACATGGAATCATATGGGAGTTGAAATACAACTAAATGATGATTCTAATAATTCACTATGATTTTCTGCACTGTACTGTAGAGATACAGAAATTGATATTTTGAACGATTCAGCCCACTCAGCAAACCCAAATGTCCAGTGGGTGTGATTCTAGGCTGAAAATTTTGCAAATCATGTAGAAAAGATACAGCGCTGGAGAAAATGGACGATATTCATGTTAGCAGCCCAAAGAGCAGAGTCAGTGGGAATGAAAGAAGGGAGGCTAACACGGGTAATGAAGCTGTTTTAGGTCTCATCAAATATTTACTTGGCAATGGGAGGAAGTGACGCACAAGAGAAATAGAAAGAGGGAGAGAGAGAGAGAGAGAGAGAGAGAGAGAGAGAGAGAGAGAGTTAGAGATAGAGGCACGGAAGGCTGCATGTTCTTACCTGTGAGGGCAGGTGAGTGTTTGTGTAAGATATTGTAGCATTGTGAAATAAAGGATGCAATTTTACATCACATTTTATTTCACATACAACATGACACAGCAGCAACAGAATGTGCTGAATAACACATAACCACACACTCCTAAACCTAACCCAACAACAACAACAAACCACAGTCAATACGTCTTTGCTGGGGCTTCCCATCCGTGATGTCCAGGCTTCCATCTGGACCAGGGAGCAAAAAGCTGCCACATTATTCATTCTTTATTGCGGTGTCTATAAGGTACATACAGTTTAGATACTGTGTCAGTCCCATCAATTAACTGTCAATACTCAACATGGAGGCCTTGCAGACTTCGGCTGTGTGTAATATCATGGTCCAGACTACAGCTATGACTCAATATGAGCTTTAAGGAATACTTTGGTCTCTTTCAACCCAATCACTATTTACTGCATCTGTGGCACCTGGCCCTTTATTGTGGATGTTTCACGGTTCCTAAAGTAACCTGTTGACTCTAACACACTTAAGAAGTCAAGGGTCAGTTGCTCCATTCCTAGTTGAGTTTTAAGGGATTTTCCACCAATCTGTCGCCCAATTTTGCAGGATGGCATTAAGACAATGTGGATCTAAAGTCTCACAGAGGGGCACACGGACTTGATTCGCAGCAGGTAGTGTCGCAGTCACACAGCTCCAGGGGCCTGGAGGTTGTGGGCTCGATTTACGCTCCGGGTGACTGTCTGTGAGGAGTTGGTGTGTTCTCCCTGTGTCTGCATGGGTTTCTTCCGGGTGAATATCTGTGAGGAGTGTGGTGTGTTCTCCCTGTGTCTGTGTGGGTTTCCTCCGGGTGCTCCGGTTTCCTCCCACAGTCCAAAAACACACGTTGGTAGGTTGATTGGTGACTCAAAAGTGTCCGTAGGTGTGAGTGAGTGTGTGTGTGTCTGTGTTGCCCTGTGAAGGACTGGCGCCCCCTCCAGGGTGTATTCCCGCCTTGCGCCCAATGATTCCAGGTAGGCTCTGGACCCACCGTGACCCTGAACTGGATAAGCACTTACAGATAATGAATGAATGAATGAAAATGAGAACGTGAGAGATGTGTAACTGAAAATGTCATTTTAAAAGATTATGAAGTATTTCTTGGGTAAGGATTCAGTTGTTTGATTTTCAAAACGCTAACAAAATACTGGGCCTGGTTTGGAAGCCCTTCCTGAATAATACAGATATTTTGGAGAACTGATGGAGGTCTGCTTTAAACACAGCAGGGCTCGGAGGACTGAGAGTAGAACTGGCGTGCCGGTTAGAACCCAGCGTAAGAAGGTAAAGCCGAAGAGACAGAAAAAAAGCAGCTAAAGTTGAGGGACAAGGTAGAGGGGTTGGCGTGTATGCGTGTGTGCGAGAGAGTGTGTGTGTGTGTTCATTCCACACTCAACTCTCATGCTTTAACATCCGTCAGGTAGCACAGAGACACAGCTGTCAGAAGAGGTTACTGTTCCTACTGTTCAGCCACTTGGCACACACTATATTTAATGCTCAGAGAAAGAGGCAGATGCTGCAGTAAGAACATGAAGCCCACTTCCAGTCTGCGGGCTTAGAACATTCTGTAAGAAACTCTGGGATAAAAAACCACCTTATCTTCCATGTGACTCACACTACGCCTGAAGTTTGAATTAGTGAATTCAGCCCCGTTAATGTCTACAGCTTGTGGACACAGGGCGCACGGTTTGTTGACTCCAAAAGGAATCAATGGAACCATGGAATGCAATACACACACTCATGGTCGTGGTGTAAACCCTACCATATTGGGTTGTGGAGCCCCGGAACTGTATTCTCTGGAATGATGGTGCTCCATCTAATCACGTTGGATCGATCATCTAACACCAGGACTGGACCTCACCAATGTTTTGACATCTGAAGATGAACCAGTCTTCACTGAAATCTTCCAACATACCAACAAGCCTCGCCAGAAAGGTACTCTGGCCGCAAACAAAAGAACAACCACCCAATAATATCTTTGATTTCACATGAAATGTTGGATGAACAGGTGTCCACGTGCGTTTAGAACATATGTACCAGGCTGTAACATTCAAACAGGTGTCTCTTGTGTTTCTGGCGCTAACAAACAGATGTTGTCCTCCTTGCGGCTCTGAGATTAACCCAAGGGACATAAATCACTGCCGTTGGTCTCTCTGTTCCTGCCATATCACTCGTGTCTTTGGAGAAAGAGAGATAAAGAGACAGAGGAGAGACAGAGACAGAGAGAAGAGTCCAGAGTTCTAAGCGCTTTAGCGATGACCTCATCTAACGGAGTGGAAATTTCCTGGTTTCTGTGGCAGCGTAGGCATGGCGACAGCAGCCGCAGCAGCAATGAGCTCCGATTCAACATTCAGCACGAAAGAGCGAGAAAGAAAGAGTGAGAGAGAGAGAGAGAGAGAGAGAGAGAGAGAGAGAGAGAGAACGCATTGGCGCTACTGTATTTGGGTCAGTCTCTGCTCTGACGGACTGTTTTTAGCTGAAAGGCGGGGGCCGTGGTGCACTGGTGTCTTTGAACAAGTCGTCCTCTCGCTGGTTGAGTCCTGAAGAAAGAGTAATACCTGAGAGGCACATGGAACTGTAGGATTGTAGGAGGGACAATGTTCGTAACACGGTCCGGCAGCAGGGGGCTTCATTATTCCTCAGCTGTGCCTTCCTCTTTCTCTCTGTCGGTGGCCCATAGCTGATCCCCGTGTGTTCAGTCATGAATCCGAGCACAGGGGGCAGTTCTCGTTTCTCAGGATCAGGCCGATATGGAGCATCTCATTCATTGCAGACGTGACTGAACCAGTGAAGAACAATCTGAAAGTTTGGATGCGAAGGAAATAAACTGTCGTGTCTTTGGCTTTGTAAACTCACACTATGACACACAGCACACTGAAAATGGCACTTGCTCATGCACATCTGTCACTCCTCAGTTTTTCTCAGTCAGTCTGATCCTGCTACTCTGACTAAGGCTATCAAACACATTCTTATTAATCTCCAGATCCCGTAGTTATGTAGCAACTGAGAAGACATGGCTTAATGGAGAAGTGGGATTGGGACTGGAAGGTCATTGGAGTGATGTGAAAGAACAGCACTATCTCATCCCTCAAAATCCATGACAGGTTTTAAGCAATGTACGTAAGTAATGCACAGTGGCACATCCTTATTACTCTTAAAAATCCTTCAGTCCCATCATTTTATACCAACTGGATTTAGACTTTATTAATATTAAATATAATCCTACATCCCATATATGAGGGTTGTACGCAGCAGTTAGTGTCGCAGTCACACAGCTCCAGGGACCTGGAGGTTGTGGGTTCGATTCCCGCTCCGGGTGACTGTCTGTGAGGAGTTGGTGTGTTCTCGCCGTGTCTGCGTGGGTTTCCTCCAGGTGCTCCGGTTTCCTCCCACAGTCCAAAAACACACGTTGGTAGGTGGATTGACGACTCAAAAGTGTTCGTAGCTGTGAGTGAATGTGTGTGTGTGTCTGTGTTGCCCTGTGAAGGACTGGCGCCCCCTCCAGGGTGTATTCCCACCTTGCGCCCAATGATTCCAGGTAGACTCTAGACCCACCGCGACCCTGAACTGGATAAGCGGTTACAGATAATGAATGAATGAATGAATCTTGTATATGTAACAAGCCAATATTGACATATCACAATCTCATACTACAGTTTTATTAATCTTGGTATAAAATTTTAAACTAAAATAATCCTGAGAATCCCATAGTTCCGTGGCCAACTGTCCTGCGAACTAAACAACTCTCACAGGTCTACACCAGCTGGACCTACACGCTCTTGATTATCTTCAAAATAATCCTACGTCACAGTGTTACTGATCTTCAAAACAATCCTATACTTCTGCACAGTGTATGATGACCAGAGTCTAGCAAACAAAGGTAGCTGGGGTGAATACAACTGTAAATTGGGCAGTTTTATTTATTTTGATTAATAAATGTTATAATAAATGATAATAATGCCAAGTCCAAATAATTCAATAATTCAAACACTCTCCTGCTATTTAGGCATTTAATCGCCACTGTTGCATAGTGTTAAAATGACCATTTTTAAACCTATAACGTAAGTATTAATACACTATGCTCACATTTACTTTGGATACAATATTAGAACAGAACAAACTGATGCACATGCTTTGGCAGCACTTTTACTTTGATGGTAGTCAAAGCAGTGATGAATAAAATCTTCTCGCTTTATTTTTTCAAACGACTACATTTTGTTTTGTTTTAGACAAAAGAAAGGGGGTATGTATAAATTGTGAATTACATATAAAATACACACAAAAAAAGCTTTAAAACGTATTATTTTCTAGAGTACTCGGTTTTACACTCGAGGTACCCTGCTAATCTCCATGCTCCTGGGCTACGCAATGGTGTTCGAAAATCCTTGTACACTACCACAATCATTAGGATGATAAGTGGGCAGTGGGATGCAGGTCGCAGATCATTTATATGGAAAACAGGAGGATCTTATTGGGCAGCTGCTGAATGCAAACCAATTTGGAATTTCTGAATGCGCACTACATGCTCAAAGCTGGTATATTTTCCACAGAAAATGAAGGAAATGAAACGGGCCACTCAAGAGCAGCCACACGAGAGCTCAATACTGAATGTGGGCTGGAGGGGTATAAAGCCCCCAGCGTTGGGCTTCTTGAGGAACAGTGTAATCTTGAGTGATGGTGCACCACACAGTACCTCTGGAATGAGATGGGGTCATGTTTGTGATTAGACATGAAACGGTTACCGGGTTCAGGGTAAACAAACAATCCACCACAGTTTAAAAACCTCACTTAAGTCACAGCATCAACCAAAGCATGACGTGCGTTTGTATTTATGTCAACAAGATGTCTGAGGCAAAAAAAGAACGCATTCTATTAACGAATTAAAGAATGAACTTCCTGCCTATTCCGCCTTAAAAGGTGTCTTGCCCTATTCCACCTTAAATGATTTCCAAAGTGTGTTGATAAGGGTTTGTCATAGGCTGCTTGTGTTTGTACTGCAGAGATCAAACCCACGATCCTAGAACCCTGGAGCTGTGTGAATGTGACGCTACCTGCAGTGCCACCACGGCACCATTAGCCATAGTTCACTATCCTAGTAAAGTGACGCAGTGGGGCTGGTTTAAAAAATAACAACAAGGAGAGCTGGACTGTGCAACAAGGAATGAAAACACTCCACTGACCTGTCTGAACCGGTGCACTGTGAAGCTGTGTTCAGTCCCAAAAAAACAACAACAACACAAATACACAATGGGTAAACAATGCTTAACCTTACCACTGCCGTTGCTGTGGTTTCCAAAGCCCACTGCTCCAATAAGAGACCGAGTTTTGAGACAGTACTGGATACATATCTGTGTGTGGGGGCAGGCTTTATAGTGTAAAACCAAATAAGGACCAATTGAGAAGGGCCATGTAGAGTCTATTAGAGTAGATTCATTCATTCATTCATTCATTCATTCATTCATTATCTGTAACCGCTTATCCAATTCAGGGTCGCGGTGGGTCCAGAGTCTACCTGGAATCATTGGGCGCAAGGCGGGAAAACGCCCTGGAGGGGGCGCCAGTCCTTCACAGGGCAACACACACATTCACTCACACACTCACACCTATGGACACTTTTGAGTCGCCAATCCACCTACCAACGTGTGTTTTTGGACTTTGGCAGGAAAGCGGAACACCCGGAGGAAACCCATGCAGGCACAGGGAGAACACACCACACTCCTCACAGACAGTCACCCGGAGGAAACCCACGCAGACACAGGGAGAACACACCACACTCCTCACAGACAGTCACCTGAAGCGGGAATCGAACCTACAACCTCCAGGCCCCTGGAGCTGTGTGACTGCACCACCGTGCCGCCCCAATATTAATAATTTTAAACTAATTTTAAAATTGAGTGCAATGAACTTGATGGCAGCGCCCTGTAATAACCCTCAGTCAGTGACAAATGTTGTAAATAATTTATATTGAAATTTTGAAAATGTGTTGCAGTATATATTGATATTGAACTACTGTCCAGCCCTATGTCCCAACATCTAATGCAAAGGCCTCACAAAAGAGAATAAACAGCAGTAGGAGTCAAATTACCTGTTAATATCCTTCATTTTAGAGGAAATGTTGGATGAGCAGCTGTTAAGGGAACACTAGGTAGTAGCTTTTTTTTTAGTAGTAGTAACAATTACAGCTTCAATATCATTGTGATGCTTCACTGAGGGCGGCACTGTGGTGCAACAGTTGGTGTCACTGTCACAGGGTTCGGACCCCACTCCAGGTGACTGTGAGTAGTTTGGTGTATTCTCCCAGTGTCCACATGGGTTTCCTCCAGGGGGCTCTCGTTTCGTTGCATGGCGAGGTAGGTGGATTGGCTTCTAAAAAGTGTCCATAAGTGTGAATGTGTTGCCCTGTGAACTGGTGCCCCCTCCTGGGTGTGTTCCCGCCTTGTGCTCAGTGACTCCGGGTAGGCTATGGACCCACCGCGACCCTGAACTGGATAATAGGGAATAATAGGGAAAATAGAGCCTCTGTTGGGCTCAGCACTGCAGAAACTGCACTATGCAATTCTTGGAGGCGAGTAGGAAACCACACCCCCTTCCCTCAACCCACCCCCTTGATTTCAGGACAGTGCTCTAAAAGTGAACTACCGTAACTGCAACTGTAGGGGGAGCACACGAGCAAAAACCTCCAACCTTACCTAATGTTCCTTTAACATACACATACCACTAAAGGGCTACCATTCCAAAACACAACAGAATCACTTCAGGGACCTAATAGTCATCCTCTTGCATCACCCTGAACAAAACAAACCCATCATCTGCAAGCTGCACAGGCTTGGTCCTTTAAATCCATGAGGTGGCCATTGGTATTCACAGTGTGTGAGAGGCCTTAGGCAGATCGATGAAGACTAGATGGTGATCAACAGTGCTGCGATCTGATGGAAAAGCGCACCGCTAAGATGTTCTCAGCACCACGACACGATACGGCATTACAGCGGCGGGGCTGGAGCTGTGGAGAGATGAAATCCCTCAGCTTCCTTCAGCTTTTCCCGCAGTCTGCCTTTCCGCCATTCCTTTGTGTGGATTGACACACAAGCCCCCAGCCGCCCACACACACAGATGCAGGCACCGAAAAATCTCCATAAAGAATGAATGTAACCCTTCCAAACTAGTAGTTGGCTGTCTGTCATATTGCTTACAGTGATACTTCCTTCATGTGATCACAAAGCTTCTATTTATATAAGCAACAAAAAAAAATCTATCAAACATCACAGACACGAACAAAAGCGAGCTTCCATCTCCCTGCGGTCATTAAAACACTGCCGGAAATTTCTCGCAGAGATTAGCGGATGTTAACCACAGTGTCCAGGCCAGAAATCACACTCCTTCTGAAGATAGCAAGTCCACAAATGGGCTTCTTATTCCCATCCTTCATGAGGGTGGACTATAACATTTGATAAATGATAATGATGCTTGGTAAAAAAAATCATCAGCAATGACCTTATGGCCAACTCCACTGACCATACAGGAGCACCGTACTGTTGTCCAAGTGTTGCTCTGCATGCTTTGTTTACCCTCTTTCACTCTGATCTTCAACAGTCAGAACCCCCACAGGACCACCTCAGAGTAGGTTTGATTTGGGTTAGCAAACAGCGTTGCAGTGACCCTGACTCACTGGTGGTGTGTAAGTGAGTGTTTAAACACTGTGTCCACTCACTGTCCACTCTGTTAGACACACCTTGGTCCACCGTGTAGATGTAGAACCTTCTGTCGCTGCACAGTTTGCGTTTGTTGTCCTCGTCAGTGAATACAGTGCGCTATTGACTGCATGTTTTTGGCTGGTGAACAATTCTCATTCACGTCTCTTCACTGCCGCTCTGAGAATGATTCACCACCCAACTTATATCAGCTCTGCGGTGGTCTTTTGAGGGTGCGCAAGGGGAAATGGGGATAAGAAAGTAGGCAGGTGGACCACAGTCTGTAACTGTAGAACTACAAAGTGCTCCTGTGTGGTCAGTGGAGCTGATAAAACAGACAATGCTTAAGTGTTCCTAATCCAGCGATCGTTCAGTGTGGTTGTGTGGTTAAACATGCTACACCAATCAAAAGCATAGCAAAGGAATATATGAAAAAGCACACACTCAAACTGACAAAAAGTATTTAACCTCTGTCCTTTCTCTTTCTCCAAGGAGATATTTTTTCTCCTGTCATAGCTTCGTAGCTTTATAGAAATAGAAAAGAAATAGGAAAGATATATTTTCTTGCCACAGCACAGCAATAGTGTCACTCGCACGTTGTTCATGTCTCATATATATCCTTTTATTCACCTCAATTCTCTTCAGCTATGAGGGTCATCCCTCATTCCACTGCCTTTAATATTTCCTTTGGTGTTCACATCTGTGTCCTGTGCTTTATGTGTTAGAAATTCCCCAGTAAACAAGGAACGTCCCTGGACGTTCAAAACAGGTCTAAAAGCAGTCTGTCCGTCAAGGACATATTTTAAATGTCATTGGACGTCCAAAATCCATCTTAATAAGTTACTTAAGTGGTGACCAATCGATAACGTCAGTGGACGTCCAAAACGCATTTTATACAAGTAATTTATTTCGGGACCAATTAATAACGTCAATGGACGTCCAAAATACGTCTAATACTCGTCTTTTCAATGTCTGTGTTTAGACGTCTTTTCAACTTTCATTTTCAACCTTAATAGAATGTTGATTAGACGGCAGTCATTACGTTATTTCAACGTTGAATCAACGGCTTAATGTTTACTGGGTAACCAGTGGATACAACTCGGCATTTATGAAATTGGGTTTTGCATTGTGAGCTTTGTGTTTCGTGCTGTCATATAGGCCTACTTTACTGCTCTTTTCATTCATTCGTCTTCTGTCAACACTTCATTCTTATCAACAGCCCCGTCCAGAGTCTACACACATTCGTCACCCTGACTTCCAACAGGTGTGTTTGGACTGTGGCAGGACACCTGAGCACCCTTACAGACAGTGACCTGGGGCACTGAACCCAGGACCCCAGGACTCTAGAGCTGAGGTACCAGTTACATGACCATTCTGCCACTGCTAGATCATTTTAAGCCAAATGAGAAGGTGCAGGACCTATTCTTTACTGTCCACTCATCTGCTTAGAGGGCAGGGTCACTGCAAATGACTAGGCAGCTTCATCCTGTGATGAGAGATTACTATTCTGATGACACTGGTCTTTTCCAGTGCCCCCGTGAAATGACACACAAATAGATACTGAATTTCAAAAAGCTTTTTCCTTTAAAAAGCAAATAGTGATTTTCTCCAATGATTCTTTTAATGAACAATGTGACAGTTTTACATGTTGACACCCAGTAGCCTGGATATGTCAGAAATTGTTTAAGCATGACGTCTACATATGGCAGACCCCCCTCTGACTGCTTCTCTCAGTGAATACTAATCAAGCAGATTCTTCTCTTGCTCTTAGTCACCTCCAAATCCACCCTTTCACTGAATCTCCCTCGATCCGTATCCGGAAGAAGGAGACGGACACAGCCCACCTCTTCAGAGGCCCAGCACTGCCAGCCAGCACCATAGGCACTGATGGGGGATTAGGGGCTGTCCTACCCACCCTGAAGCCTTGTGTTGTCTGGGATTCTCGGCCTCTGACTACTGAGGCATCACCTGGAATTGAACCAACACCTAGACTGCCGTGCCCCTCGGGAACCCCATTAGAGGAATGTTAAACTCATTCTGAGCAGGGCAAGGTGTCAGCTGAGACTCAAGATGGTTTAGTTTAATCAAGCCTGTGATTATTTAGTTGTTTGTTAGAATAACACGCCCCAAATTTTTATACCAGAGGGTGCTGTTGTGACTGGATCCATGCACATTACGTTTGCCTCGACCCTACCTTTTGGAATCAGAGTAGCCTCTTTGTGAAAGACTCAATCGCAGATCAACCAGGCGTCCGTACGGGAGTGAAAATGGCTGGCGTGCTGATACGGGATAGAATAATGATCCACAGTGTGTGTGGTGTGTGTGTGTGTGCTGCATTGCCGAGAATCGGGAGGTGGACAAGCCTTGTCTAAACATGATGTCTGAGATGATAAGAGGTCCATGTGAGTTTCTGGATAGCAGCCAACACGACAGTCTCTCAGTGACAGCCTCCTTCTCCCAGTGCTCTAAAAATAAAGCCTGCCTTCAGTACGACTCCCAGGCACCCAACGACCACTCAGCTGCTCAAAACACACACACACACACTCGCTATATACCTCACAAACAACCCACAATCCACCTTCACTTCTCTCAACTCCTCTTCCATTTAAAGTTGTTTCAAATCTTGGACCCTGGGATGGGTGAGGCATCACTGGGGATCCGATCTGATCTCCTAACGATGGGGTCAGTCACATGGGCGCCCCAACTCTAACTGTTGTTATGACTTATACCAGTGTTCCATGATATGCTTTCTGTGGATATTTTGGATATCAGACGCACACGAAACAGGCAAACTGCGTGTTTCATTGCATTTCATCACACAACGGGGTATTATTAGGTCACTGCATTAAGTACAGTGTGTCAAACACTGGATAATCATTATATTCATTAGACTTTCGTAATATATTTGGCTTAAATCTGCTGCTTCGGTTTTCTGTTCCACGTTATCCAGCCCCTGTGAAGAAGAATAACACAACAGAACCTACACTGTGATGTTCTATTTATATTCTGACATTTTGATGTAAATGTTTAGGGCACATCACAGCCCTTAGTTTGAATGTTACATCAAATGGAGGTGTAAATATACAGTGTAGAATAAAAAGATCATGTACAAGGAAAAGAAAGAGAAGGCGGAAAGAGAAAGAAAGAAGAGAGTGGGATAGAGAGATTGAGAGTGAGAAAGAGTGAAGGTGAGACTGAGAGTGAGAAAGAGAATGAGGGGAAAAGAGTGAGAGAGAGAGAGTGCGAGGGTTGGAAGTGAGAGAGAGAAAAGGGTATATAGAGAGAAAGAACGAGAAAAGCGATGAAGGATGAGAGAGTGAGACTGAGTGAGATAGGGAGTGAGCGAAAGAAAGTGTGAGAATGAGAAAGAGAAAGTGTGTGTGTGTGTGTTTTTGAGAGAGAGAGAGAGAGAGAGAGACAGAGAGAGAGAGAAAAATGAGAGACTGAGAGAGCATCTGTAGAAGCGACCAAAAACATCAACCAAAGTGAAAATCCACTGAAAGAATTGTGTGTTTATTAAAAAATATTAGAAAAAAAAAATCTCTTTTCAGTGAGGAGGCCTGTGAGTGGAAAACCAGCACATACAGACATCAGACATCAGACAGGAGAGAGGGCTTTTAGCTGGAAATCAGCCTTTAACACTGGAATGGGCCTATTAAAAAAGCAAGGGGAGAGAGAAGAGAAGAGAGAGAGAGAGAGAGAGAGAGAGAGAGAGAGAGAGAGAGAGAGAGAGAGAGAGAGAGAGGGAGAGAGGGAGAAGGACAGAGAAAGAGGGAGAGAGTAGCAGCCATACTGCCTTATTTTAGGGACTCCATTTTTATGCGCTCTCTGGGAAAGGGGGGGTTGGGAGGAGGGGCATCAATCTGGCACACAGAAGTGCTTTGTCACACTAGGGCACAGAAAGCATGCCATGAACAGACACACACTCTCTCTCTCACACACACACACACACACATACAACACACATACACACAAACACACACACACTGCCCAGTGTTGCTTCCGCTCTCTCTCTCTCTCGCTCTCTCTCTCTCTCTCTCTCTCTCTCTCTCTCTCTCTCTCTCTCTCTCTCTCTCTCTCTCTCTCTCTCTCTCTCTGTGATAAGTGTAACAAAGCACATTAAATGCCTTAAAGCCTAAATCATTAAAGCCTCTATCAGGAACGGCTGCCTCTTGCAGACTTGGCTAGTTGTTGGCTGCAGAGACTAAAAACCAACCGCACTGTTCTGAGCTAGACGTTCTTCTAACGTTTCGTCTTGAACCATCTCCCGAAGCTATACGTGACATGTATGCCATTAAAGACGTTATTTAATGCCATTTACGATGACTGTAATGACCCAGTGTGACCTTGAATAAGCCAAAGTCATTCTACCAATGAGTAAAGTTAGAACAACTCTGTTAGCTTAGCTCCGCCTCCACTCCAGAGAAATAACACCATGGGCAAAGGAACGTCCGTTTAAAATCAACCGCAGAAAAAAAGCCCCAAAAATGCATTTTCATACTATTTATTTGTCTTGTTTGTTCGTTTCTGACGAATACTTGCGCAGACGTCTCCTCAGCGATGGCGCAGGAGATCTGTGATTAAAACAACGCTCAAGCCGGAGTAACATTTGCAACAATACATCCTTCTTTTCCACTAACAAACCGAAGCTTATTAAATTCCAAATCCTTCATCGGCCTCATTATGAACAAAGGCAGCTCTCTGACAGACAATACTGCCAAAGCTCTTCAGAATCTAAATCTGGCTCTTACACGCCTGCAGAAACTGCCCTCCTTCTATCCACATGTTCCTTCCATTTACTTACTCGAGTCTTACTGCAGCATAACATTGATTAAGATCACTCTAGTAACCAGACCTGAGAAACAACTGTTTTCTTTTAGTACGTAACAGGTTTGTACGTTCCTGAGTATTTTCATGGTGTAATACACTGAATGTCTATTCGATCAGAAAATGTCATGTTTTTGTATGTGATGCTATATTTTGGTGCCTCTTGCTGGTCTTTACTGTTTAAGATCATTCATTCATTCATTATCTGTAACCCTTATCCAGTTCAGGGTCGCGGTGGGTCCAGAGCCTACCTGGAATCATTGGGCACAAGGCAGGAATACACCCTGGAGGGGGCACCATTCCTTCACAGGGCAACACACACATTAACACACACACTCACACCTACGGACACTTTTGAGTCGCCAATCCACCTACCAACGTGTGGTTTGTTTTGGACTGTGGGAGGAAACCGGAGCACCCGGAGGAAACCCACGCGGACACAGAGAGAACACACCAACTCCTCACAGACAGTCACCCGGAGGAAACCCACGCAGACACAGGGAGAACACACCAACTCCTCACAGACAGTCACCCAGAGGAAACCCACACGGACACAGGGAGAACACACCAACTCCTCACAGACAGTCACCCGGAGCGGGAATCGAAGCCACATCCTCCAGGTCCCTGGAGCTGAGTGACTGCGACACTACCTGCTGCACCACCGTGATGATGATTATTATTAATATAACAGCGAGTAAATGAGTGTAATATTCACTGATGTTACCGTCATTTATATGTATTATCTATTTCTGCTGTTACTGTTGTGTTTGGTGCTGAAGGGGGTGTCGCTGCCACAAAGCTCCAGAGTCTCGGGGTCCTGGGTTCGGAGCCTTACAACAGGTCAATGTCTGTGAGAATTTTTATGTGTTCACCCCTTGTCTGTGTGGGTTTCCTCCATGGGCTCTGGGGGGGTTATTTTCACAAACTTTGCAGAGTCGCATACTATCCGCAGTTTTGTTTTGCTCCACTACTGCAGACGACACTAAACTGTTTTACGATCGATGCCAGGAGTACAGGAACATGAGTAAATCACCGTTGTAGCCATGGCGACGTGCAAGTTGTTGCTCTGAGAGTTGCTCCTCAAAGTCGTCCGTGTTTGTGTTGTGACATGCCTCTTTTGTACCTGGCTGCTATTTTCACATGTGAAATTCAAATGTGTTTAAATAAAACTAGTATGTCAACTTAGCAAGAGCTGCCGGATCATGTACAGGACAAATTAATTAATTAATTAATTAAGACCACAAAGCTCTGATTGTACTGCAGACAGGACTGTCTTTAGAGAAAACTGTGATTGAAAATACGCAATCAAGTTGCAAATATGTCACACTGATGGCTAAAGCGACTTCAGAGTGATTCCCCTACAACTCCTTAGTAGAAATAGCATTAGACCAAAGACATGAGATACTCCTGGCTCTGATGAATGTTATTTACAGGAGTTTGTTTAGCTCAGTAAATCTGAGCCCAGTGAGGCATTACTGAGATCTCAACTCAAACTCAAGAGACAGGTGAGATTTTTACAGTGTCTTTTTCTCTGAAGAAATGTCTGAGCAGTAGGAGACTTCAGCTAGTCTCTAAAGTTTTCCCTCAGGTTTGGTTGTTGTCTAGAAAAACCGACAGAGATATTAAGATGTCTTCTTTGATTGTTCTTTCCTGTGGGGTGTGACCTGACGGCTCTCATCTCGACTCCTTCCCGACCCTCAATTGGCTACTCTCACTGATCACACATTGTTATTAACCACAAGGGCAGTGCAGTGTTATTAAACATCATTTAATAACTGAAGTAATCTGAAATCCAAAGTGAGAAACAAGCAATAACCCCCCAAAAAAGAGGCAAAACATGTTAAGGCAGACAGGTAAGGTAGTCAATATCAGAAAAGCAGGTCAAATTACAAAACCTCTTAGTGGAGCACTATTCGGAAATGTGGCAATACGAAGCAATGAGTCAAAGGAAGCATGGGGTTAAAATAAGTGTCCTAACTAGTCCTCGAGTATGTAGTATGTCGTATAGTTACAAGTGTGAAAGATAAGTACAGGACTTCCTCGGGTTACGTCAGTCCAAGTTACAATGTTTCGACACATCTCCCATTTACTGTATAAAGCCTTGTTTCGACGTAAGTGGTTTTGCGTCATAAACGTCGTAACGCGAACTTCGTGTGTGGTGTGCTCGGCGGAAGAATACACGGTTACGCGGCTCGGGACCGAGGAGGATAGGTGTTAGGATAGGATAAGTGCTTACAGTGTGTTATTTACGTACAGTATGTACGTATGTTCCGACTAACACCGAATATCAGTTTACGACGCGACTTAGGAACGGATCAACGTCGTCGTGTCCCCACAAAGTCGAGGACCCACATTGAATACTTAGTACTGGTTAATTTTTGAGTACAGTAATGATGGACACCCATAGGGCACTTTGCATATTATAAAAATATATTACTACACGGGCGGCACGGTGGCGCAGCAGGTAGTTTCGCAGTCACACAGCTCCAGGGTCCTGGAGGTGCATATTATAAAAATATATTACTACACGGGCGGCACGGTGGCGCAGCAGGTAGTTTCGCAGTCACACAGCTCCAGGGTCCTGGAGGTTGTGGGTTCGATTCCCGCTCCGGGTGACTGTCTGTGAGGAGTTGGTGTGTTCTCCCCGTGTCCGCGTGGGTTTCCTCCGGGTGCTCCGGTTTCCTCCCACAGTCCAAAAACACACGCTGCAGGTGGATTGGCGACTCGAAAGTGTCCGTAGGTGTGAGTGTGTGAGTGAATGTGTGTGTGTCTGTGTTGCCCTGTGATGGACTGGTGTCCCCTCCAGGGTGTGTTCCCGCCTTGCGCCCAATGATTCCAGGTAGGCTCTGGACCCCCCGCGACCCTAAATTGGATAAGCGGTTACAGATAATGGATGGATGGATGGATATTACTACACCCAATGCATTAAATGTTAGACAGAGGGAAGTGAAGCTTATATTGACTAGAAATGGTTTTATTAACCACATACATTGCAGTGATTTAGTACATAAACCATTATTTTATGACCTACACTGTGCAATATGTGGTGTGGCGAGAGACAATTGTGTTTCTGATTTTTAGCAGCTGAGTTTGACATGACGTACATTGCCATAGCAACAGATCATCACATCCTGTGAGTAAGAAACATCGCAGTATGTTAATATTTTGTGTACTAACCTGCTGAAAAATTTTTTAGGTTAGCACATAGTATATACTGTACAGTATTAGTCTGTAGTACAAAGCTGGGACACATCTATGGCCTCTGACAGGTGTAACACTGTCCCTGTCTGATTAGTAGAGAGGACAAGATCTAAGTCCTGTTGCTCTCGCAGAGAATCCTGGGAGTTGAAGTCCACATGATGCACCGGAGGAGGGAGAGCGTGGTATGACCAACATGCGATTAGTGAATGTAGTTCTTCTGAAATAAGTGTAAAATCAGCCAGTCATTAACAATCAACCTTGTGATTTAAAAAAAAAAAAAATAACCACACAATTTGACTCCGTTTCCACAAATAGTTGAACTCTAATTCATGCTCTAATGCTAACAGTCTAGAAGCCTGTCTGAGGCCTCTCTCTGTTCCAGTCAGTGCCGTGGGTTCGTTAGCCCTCCACTAACGTCTCCTCAGCGCCTTCAACCCAGTGGCAGTGCAGCTCTCTGTGAGAATGGATGTGTCACGGCAGATGGAGAGAGAGAAAGAGAGAGCTACACTGCACTGAGCAGCACTAGGCCGTTAGTTCCTGAAGGCTGATTCATTCAGTGAGAGGTACTCGCCGGACTCCATGTTTCTCAGTGCTCAGAGAGAGAGAGAGAGAGAGAGAGAGAGAAAGATATAGAGAGAAATAGTGAGAGACAGAGAGAGAGAGGGGGGGATGTAGACAGAGGTGAGTAGTGAAGCGAACAGCTGTGTTTCCACTAAACGCCATGTGTTAGTGAAGTGCTTTGAACTGCGCCTCCATCTGAGAATGAGAGAAAAGATCCACAGCCTGCGGGTCGTCTGTCGTTGTTGCACAGTTACCACGGTTGCTGTGCATTTCAGCATCACCAAGGAGACCATATCCATGACAACCCCTCGCCTACGAAGGATTCCATTCATAGCCCACACTGATGAGTGTAAGAGAGTAGAACATATATATATATATATATATGCAGAGTATTAGGCTGTATTACCAACAGTGTTTTTTTAGGAAAGGCTGCTGTACAGCAATCGTGATCTCTCATAGTTACTGTTGCTAGGCTGCTAAAATGTTTGCAAAATCCCATTCAGCGTAACTGTAGCAAGTAAATGTAAACATACACAACTGGTTCAATTCAGGCCCCATCCAATTTTGAGCTGCTACAAAACGTCATGCTAGGTTACATAGCTGGGCTTAACATCTGGATTGTATTGTCAGAGCTAAGCTAAACTAAGTTGGAAAAGACAAAGAATTTTACACATTCAAAATATATATGTAAATGACCTAACAACAACTTTAATAACAGTAACACAGGAAATATCTAATTCTGTTGCGGACGGCACGGTGGCGCAGCAGGTAGTGACCTAGAGGTTGTGGGTTCGAGCCCCGCTCCGGGTGACTGCCTGTGAGGAGTTTGGTGTGTTCTCTCAGTGTCCGTGTGAGTTCCCTCCGGGTGCTTCGGTTTCCTCCCACGGTCCAAAACCACACTTTGGTAGACGGACTGGCAACTCAAAAGTGTCCGTAGGTGTGAGTGAATGTGTGTGTGTGTGTGTCTGTGTTGCCCTGTGAAGGACTGGCGCCCCCTCCAGGGTGTATTCCTGTCTTGTGCTCAATGATTCCAAGTTGGCTTCAGCCCCATTGCAACCCTAAGCTGGATAATGAATGTAATAAACTTTTGTTTACACTAGGTGTTAAATTGAATATGTATTAAATGCAGTGCATAAATATCTGTTCATGTTCTGACCTTGCTGCATTTGATCTGATGTCTAGAGATGCAGTAAACAACTGTGACTGCTTTGTTAGCTTGTTAGCTTGCTAGCTTGCAACAGCTACGCACCAGCTATAAATGATTAGCTTTTAATATTTGGATAATAATACAGCTCATTTCATTATATTATTGCTGTTCTTCAGAAAACAAGTTAGATGCTAGGGTCAGGGAGTTTGAGCCCTCGTATCAAATAATGTACCCAGCCATCTTTGTTGGTCTCTGTCTATTGCAGAATACTGTTTTCAGGCATGCACACACACACACACACACACACACACACACCCACACATAACAATATACAACTGCCACAATAAATGTGCATCACCTTTCATTTTTCACTCTAAATAGATTGGCAATTGCATTTGATGATAAACGCTCCATAGAAAACAAAGTAATCATTGTGTGTGTGTGTGTACATGTGTTTATGTGTGAGACCAGAGAGTAAAGCAATAACACATGATATAGTGCTGCTGTAAATACTGTTACACTGTCAGGAACGCCACAGTAAAGAAATACATGAATGTACGTAATACAGGGATGACAGTCTACACCATTTTATACACTTTGTGCATAGGCAGGTCAGGTGTCATACACACACACACACACACACGGAGGCAAATAATACACTACCACTGTTTCCCCTACACTAACATTGATAATTCAGGGAGTGATGACACCATTAGAATTCAGAGCAGTGGGTGGATATATGTCTCATTTATGTTGCACCTCGATATATTGCTTCTGTACACTCCTATGGACAACGCAAACCCTGAGTACATAGCTTTAGAAACAGATCATACTTCTGATCCATGAATCAGGTTCAAATGTTTTCAGAGATTTACCCTTACAGCAACATATGGCGTAATAGCAGTGGAGTACTGCATCACTCCAACCATCAATTATATCTGCAAAAACTAGACCTGCATTCTGGGAAAGTGCAAAGGCACCAATAGCTGGAACCATGAAGAACAGCAATTTACAAGAGTATGATTGCTGGACCCAACTCCATATGTTTGTACAACACCATTACCAAAGCACAAAATGAACATAACTCAAGACTACACAGAATTTACTTCTTTCATCATTTATCGTATATAACACTGAAAGAAGTTTTAACAAATCTGGGGAAGTGTGTGACCTTTGAGCCCTCCAATGGTTCTCCAAGAAATGAAGCTCTACTGAAACTCTATTACAATAGGAGAAAACATATATAAATTATATGTTCATAAATGCTGAGTTCCCTGGGCTTATCTTATTCCAATAGCTAGTGTAAACATTATGTTATATAACGACATACACATCTTCAAGACTTTTCTGGAAAATCCATTGTTATTTAAGGTGTACAAGCCTAGGCCTCATTCTGCACATGCTACAACTTCATGATTTTGTAGAAAGAGTGATTGTTTGACCTGCCCACCTGCAGTCCAGGCTCTCTCCTATGGACCAGGACTCTTCTCAACCAGAATGGGCAAAGACTCCACATAAAAATCTATAAAAATGACTTTACAGTGATCCCTGTAAATTCGTTTTTGGAACGCATCCCCCCGCGAAAAACGAATTTCAGTGAAGTAAAGGAAAGATATATTTTTTAATGCATTTAACGAGTATTTGGACTTTTAAAACCCTCCCTGTTACTGTTAACAACCCACCCTTTGCATTAAACAGTCATTCTATAATGTTTTTCAGCTGGAACTACATGTGATATCCTACCAGTTTCTTTAATAGAGTAATTCCTAAGCTGTGATTTAGCGTAAGTACATTTCACTCGGATGTGGACATGAACAATACATGTACTGTACGTAAGAAATACTTGTAAATGATATATTTTGTCACCAACAGGCCTAGTCTAATACATGTAAATAATAAAAAAGCCCCCTTGAAAAAACCCGTAAAGTAGCAAATCTGCGAAAGATGAACCGCGAAGTAGTGAGGGATTACTGTATACTCATTTCCCAAATGAAATAAGGTGTAATTCAAAGAAAAGGTGATTTAACACAGTGGCAAACAAGCCTTTTGAGTGAGTTGCAAGCATCAAATTTTAATACAATTAGTTTTTCAGTTGAAACATTGAAAATATGTTTTTTTCACTTAAACTAAGCTTTAAGAGTATTAAAATATTACAGATTAATTTTTTCAAATGTTTCATGTTTTGGAAAGGATTTTGTATAAACCCTTTACAATCAGTGTATACATATGTGTATATAGCCCCACAGTATTGAGATGTGGAGCAGTAAAACTGGGCTATCTGGAGTAACAGGATAGTGTGGAGTGGGTTTGTGATTTAGTTCTGGTACCTAAACAGGCTAATGTTTAAATGGACGATTTTTATTCAAATCCTCACAGCTATGGTCCAATATCTGGTGAATCACATTCCAAGTAGAGGTGACATGGTTACTGCCAGGAAAAGGGCACCAAAAGAAATGATGGATGTGAAGGTGTCCACAAATGTGTAGCCACGTAGTATATCAATCAACACACTATGCAAATAAAATACACGCATCTGCTCAGAGTGGTTTCGCAAAATGTAAACACCGAGATATCCTGTTTGGAGAATATGCTAGGAGAACTGTAGCTAAGCAGATGGCTTGAAGTGTGAAATTGGTACTCACTATTGTTACTGTTAAATCTCCAGTTTCATAGCTGTGAAAGATGCACTCATCAGAGGAGAGTGAAGACAGATTTGCACTTGCCCTGAACCCAGGCAATCTGAGATTGAGATATTTATATATGTAGCCTAATTATCATTCCGGTATTAGATATCACCGCTGTCCGGGGGTGTTTTTCCACTGCACACAGTACCAGAACTCCTGGCACTAGGAACCTGTAATGACGCTGGCCATTATTCCAGTACTGAAGGTTCCAGTTTTATGGGTTTTGGTATCTGCCCAAGATTGCAGCTGAAGCCAATAACAATTTAGTAAATATAATCTCCAAGCAGGTCATTTTATCAAGCACTATTACATGACCAAAGAGTGCTGAACTAGAATGGCATGTTTGTGTGTCATTGTTGTTGAGAATCATGGTTTCACAAAGAGTTAACATAAGCTAAATAGGAAACTAATGCTATTAGCATTAATGCTAGTCTCTAACAAAAGTGTTTTGTTCATATTTACCATGTAGAGCATTATCCAGAGTGACTTAAAATTCTAATAATGTTACAGCGGCAGACAGTTGTAGTGTAAAGTATATCTCCCAAAATTCTTATTTTTATAGTGTGAATTCTAAGGTCTTTGTTTAACCTTGCGTGTAAGTTTGGTGACTGTAGCGAGTTAGCTAGGAATACAGGGTTCCTAAATGATTCTAGTAAAAAAAAAAAAAAAAGAAAGATTTGGTTCAGAAACTTTATATTACGTCTTTAAATTTTATAAAGAACCATCACATTCACACATTCCATTAAAAAAAGATTCGTTACGAATCTTAAAGTGGCTCTTTCATGGCATCACTCCAAAGATCCGGTTTTGGCACTTTTATTTTAAAGAGTGAACCAAGGCACACAGTGTTGTAGGGCAGCTGATTGAGCTTGGAAGAGAGCCCAACTGTGCATGAGCTGGCAGATATCCACCATGAGCCAGGGCTGCTTAGGTGGACAGGTATAAAGAACTATGTCATCTTTCCCACCCGGGCTTAGGACCTGTTGCTCTGGGGCAGTGTTGGGATTTTGAGCCTGGGTCTGTAAGATTTGATACAGAAATTTTGAAGAAAGTTTGTGTCCAGAGTGTGACTTGCTGAAATTGTAAAGACAAAATTAATGGTGTTGGGTTTCAATTGTATGGAAGGAAAGCTGAGTGGAAGTAGGAATAGGTACTGAACAAGTACTGAAATTATAGGCATTATGATGTGGCTGGATTTACACTTGTACTGTGTTGCACTTTTGAACGTTACTGAACTTACTGAACGTTTCACTGCGTACTCTGTATAAAGTTGAAATGACAATAAAGTCTCTTGAACTTGAACATGATTTTCATCAAATGTTTACATAATTTCTGCATTAAATGTGCGTATTATTTTCCTAAATAAAGATTTAAAAAACAATAACAATAGAAATCTGCAAAAAAAAAGAAACGTTTCATCATTAGCAAGAAAGACCCCAACATCAATCAACAAACCGTTTACAAACTTCAGCCTTCATAGCTAAAACTAACCCCTTCCAATGTCCATTCTGAGCAATGACACCATCACTAACCACCAGTACCAGCTTGTACAGTTAAAAGAAACGGATTTATATTCAGCAGCACACACTGACGTAATGGCATGAACCCAGCAGCAGCATAATGTAGGAAGCAGCTCCATCTCACTCACCAGGTTGGAGTTGGTGGCATTGGAGTCATCTTCTGGGAAGGGGATGTAGACAGCTAAGGCCACGCAGTTAGCAAAAATAGTCATCAAAATGATGATTTCAAAGGGTCTGGAGGAGTGGTGAGTTAAGGGTTAAAAACAGGTGGAGAAGATCAAGTCATTTGCACAATGAGATCAAAAGAGCAAACAATGGAGAGACATACCCACACGGATACATACTTGGTGCTCATGTCACGTCCTACACACAGGCTACTTCTAGGACGCCATTTAAAAAGGGCACGCACATTATGCTAAGTGCTCCTTCTAATGCTCTCTCTTGTGTAAAGTACAGTATTGTGCAATACTCAGGGACCACCTTTCATTAGCCCGATTTCCATTCAAGACGGTTATTAAGTGCACCTTTCTGAGGAGACTCTGTCTCTGCTTAGACTGGATGAACGTCCCTCTCTGCCCTTCACTCAGAACAACGCTAGCCAGATTCTGCACCTAACATAACATATGAGGGGTGTTCCAAAACTTAACTGTATAAATTTAATCTAATCCGGCAGGTCGTCTTATAATGGTTCTAGAAAGTGACACCACAGCTCATTTTGATCAGTAGTTGTGTTGCAAGCGCTAGGAAAACTAAACCATTCCGAGAAACACAAGTATGAGCCTCATGCTGTGGATGACTGTGGACTCCAAGATATTAGTCCTCCACCCTACACCTCGGATTCAGCCCCGTGGGGTTTTTATCTGTTCCCAAATCTGAAGAAAGACCTCCGCAGAAAGAGATCAATTATTTTTTGAGTAAAGACTAAATGCATTTAGGTTCAGGGAACTGAAACGCTAAATGCTAGATTCCTCAAACGTATACCTATACATTTGATAAATATTATTTAAGTGTGATTACATAGGAAAATAGCTAAACTTTAAACACTATTAAGGAACAAATGGGGGAAAGTAAAACATGATGTTACAGGCTAATTTTATTTTCCACTCAATAGATGTGGATCATTTTAAGGGAAAAAGACAGAAAACATACAAAAAGTTGTATTTTAAATATGACGTGATATAATTAATTATCCTAATAATGAGTTGCGAAGTGGACTCTGGAACACAAACAAATGACAATGAAATACAGCCTCTAGGACTATGTAACTCCACCCACTCAAACTTTAAAGACTTGCACTTTTTCTTTTTTTTTAACAATTTCTGCACATTTTCCAATGAACCGTTTTATCCTTTTGCTTTTGTTGGTGTTATTAATAACCACATGAACCATAGGATCAAAAGTGCTGGAAAGGCAAAATGACTCCGTTAGAACATGGCGTAAAGGGCACTGTTAATCTGCTACTCGTTTTGGACTTATCTTTCCTTTTCTGCTATAGCTCCTCGTTGCCATCAAAGGTTACAGATCCCCTACCATCCTGCTTACTCATGCTGTGAAAAGAATATTATCCCAACTTCCAGGCGTGAGTTCTCAAAGTAAACTGCTTAAATAATTCTCTGTCCTGTGTATACAGGGTATTATACGCTCAAAAGAACACCTCCCATCTGAGTAGTGTGGTGTCTTAATGTATTTGTCTTCATGAACACTGAACTTAGCACTAACGTAAACTCAGGTGTTTGAATTCTACAAGGAAAAACTTTAAAAATAGAAACAGGGCTACAGTTGCTCTATATGTGTGGTCACTACACAGGAAGACCTCATTTTTTAATAAACTTTTTTTGGTGAGGAGTGTGGTGTGTTCTCCCTGTTTTTGCGTGGGTTTCCTCCGGGTGACTGTCTGTGAGGAGTGTGGTGTGTTCTCCCTGTGTCTGCGTGGGTTTCCTCCGGGTGACTGTCTGTGAGGAGTGTGGTGTGTTCTCTCTGTGTCTGCGTGGGTTTCCTCCGGGTGACTGTCTGTGAGGAGTGTGGTGTGTTCTCCCTGTTTTTGCGTGGGTTTCCTCCGGGTGACTGTCTGTGAGGAGTGTGGTGTGTTCTCCCTGTTTTTGCGTGGGTTTCCTCTGGGTGACTGTCTGTGAGGAGTGTGGTGTGTTCTCCCTGTGTCTGCGTGGGTTTCCTCCGGGTGACTGTCTGTGAGGAGTTCGTGTGTTCTCTCTGTGTCTGTGTGGGTTTCCTCCGGGTGTGTATGGTTTCCTCCCACGATCCAAAAACACACGTTGGTAGGTGAATTGGTGAGTGTGTGAGTGAATGTGTGTAAGTGTGTGTTGCCCTGTGAAGGACTGGCGCCCCCTCCAGGGTGTATTCCCGCCTTGCGCCCAATGATTCCAGGTAGGCTCTGGACCCACCGCAAACTTGAACTGGATAAGCGCTGACAGATAATGAATGAATGAATGATCCCAGGTAGTTTCCGGACCCACCACATCCCTAATCAGGATAAAGTGAGTGCAGAATGTGGATAAAAGAATGAATGTGTTTGTTCACTTGCAGATGACTGTATACACTTTTAATGTCATTGTTTTAAATGGTAGATTTTTAAGGTCTTACAATAAAGTTATCTAGAATTTTTCAGAGGCTGTGTGGGTCTTTTTTTGTTTCTATTTATGATTTAGACTTTTTGAAAATTGTTGAAATAGCAGGCAGATTACTGAACTGCTAATAAAACCAGCAGTGACAGCGATAAACAGAGCCCTCTGGATCTTTTTTGAGCCGTGCATGTTGTTGTAGCTCCCACTGGCAGTGTCTGCTCTGTGCAAAAGAGTGAGTTATGGCTCTCCAGACCAGCATTCAGAGCTTCATGACGAAAGAGCATGAGCTCAGAATCCCACATGAAGAATTACAAGGCCACAATAACACAGGCCTGCTTAGATAAACATGGTTGTAGATCAACATTGCGGATCTTGGTGACAGGGAGAAAATAAAGTAGTGCAGCACAGAGGAGCTGTAAAAAAACAGATAGAGCAGATGCACATTTCACTCTTCAGTGTGTTCACTTAGCAACTGGTTTGTCAAACTGGAGGATAATAATACGGCTGGTGAAAGTCTTATGCAACTGACACCGGTTGAGTAAAATATAATTGCTGCACACAAAGCATTTTTTTAAAAAAAAGGCAAAGTCATATGCAACAAACGGTTATGCACAGGTGACATCTCACAAATGTTCCTGTGTAAAATATAACACCTTTCATAGGTTACAGAGCTGTATACTTTGGTATATGGAGAATGTAGCCTAATACAGCAGCTCTCTTTTTTCTTCCTGTACATTATACATCCAAAGTCTGAAGACACCCCTCCTTTATAATTTGTACATTTTTATTTCAATGCCTTAGGGGACACCCACTGTGGACACAGATGTTCAGAGATATACCTTGTATCATTTCTATAGGGAAAAGCATAAAGCAGAATGGGACTCTCTAGAACACCTTTGCCTGGGCCAAAGGTCAACATGTGCACTATCAAGAGAGAGAGAGAGAGAGAGTGAGAGAGAGAGAGAGAGAGAGAGAGAGAGAGAGAGAGAGAGAGAGACAGAGAGAGAGAGAGACAGAGAGAGAGAGAGACAGAGAGAGAGAGAGTGAGAGAGAGAGAGAGAGAGAGAGAGAGAGAAAGAGAGTGTGAGAGACAGAGCGAGTGAGAGAGACAGAGAGAGAGAGAGAGACAGAGAGAGAGAGAGAGAGAGAGAGAGACAGAGAGAGAGAGAGTGAGAGAGAGAGAGAGACAGAGAGAGAGAGAGAGAGAGAGAGAGAGAGAGCGAGTGAGAGAGAGAGAGTGTGAGAGACAGAGCGAGTGAGAGAGACAGAGAGAGAGAGAGAGACAGAGAGAGAGAGAGAGAGAGAGAGAGAGAGACAGAGAGAGAGAGAGTGAGAGAGAGAGAGAGACAGAGAGAGAGAGAGAGAGAGAGAGAGAGCGAGTGAGAGAGAGAGAGTGTGAGAGACAGAGCGAATGAGAGACAGAGAGAGAGAGAGAGAGAGAGAGAGAGAGAGAGAGAGTGAGTGAGAGAAAGAGAGTGTGAGAGACAGAGCGAGTGAGAGAGACAGAGAGAGAGAGAGAGAGTGAGTGAGAGAAGAGAGTGTGAGAGACAGAGCGAGTGAGAGAGACAGAGAGAGAGAGAGAGAGAGAGAGAGAGAGTGAGTGAGAGAAAGAGAGTGTGAGAGACAGAGCGAGTGAGAGAGACAGAGAGAGAGAGAGTGAGTGAGAGAAAGAGAGTGTGAGAGACAGAGCGAGTGAGAGAGACAGAGAGACAGAGAGAGAGAGAGAGAGAGAGACAGAGAGAGAGGGGCAATCTCTTACGGAGAGGGACATTTGCAATTGCTTTTTGTATGTGTGTGTGTGTGTGTGTGTGTGTGTGTGTGTGTGTTTAAGGGGTACATTGTGTTTTAAATTAATCTCTGAGTGGTTAATTTAGGACACCAGTGTTCCTGTGAGTTATGGATCATCAGTGTTTCTGTCTTTTGTCCTCTCCTAAGAAATATTCTGCAAACACACACACACACACACACACACACACACACACATACACACACACTCACAGAGAGAGCGAGCGGAGCGAGCGAGAGAGAGAGAGAGAGAGAGAGAGAGAGAGAGAGAGAGAGAGAGAGAGAGAGAGAGAGAGACCTATGAAAAATGCACTTATGGGAGATAGAGAAAACAAGCAAATATTTCCTGTTCCCACTCTAATGTACACACTGTGTGTCCTGTATGGCTCTGTGACATGGAAAACTGTCACAAAATATAACCTGCTTAATTTCTGCACCTTATTTAAAGCAGCACTGCAGCAAATTACACTGCAGGTCTAAATTATTTCATGATTTCCTTTTAATCTAGTCCACGTCAGTGGCAATTAACAGCTGAAGTGGCAGACGGCCAACTATTAAACCCTATTCTGAATAATAGAACTCACACAAACGTGTGCAGGGGTAGATACGATACTAATCTAATCAGTTTTACTAAGGATGTACCAACAGGAAATTACACTGAAAAAAAACCAAACAGATAACATTAATGTGGTTGATACTGATATTAATAACTGATCATTTTTATTAAAAATCGGAACCAATGCATTAAAATATTAATGGATTAGAAGTCAGCTCCACTATGTAAACAAAGTTTGACCTGGTTGTTTGCTACAGCGACAGCTCATTCTGCTTTCTTGGACAGCTTCACACTGTAGGTTGGACCCCTGTTGTGAGGAGCTGATGGCATTCTGCCATGAAGAATTTAGGTACGTCAGGTACGGATGTTAGATGATTAGCCATTCCAACTCTCTCTCAACGTATCAAATTCCCCATCAATGTTGGGAATGCAGCTTCATTGCTTCACAAGCCAATGTTTAAGATGGTGTTGTTATTCACTATTAACATCTCCTTCACTACGCCTCAGGAGTGACAGCTGTAAAACATGTTTTCTATGACTGTAAATACTCTTTAAAGAGTGGAAAGGAAAACTGTCCTCTCCTTCCCTACTTAATCAATCACTTAATCCACACTTACCCAATCGAGTCATCCACACTTAATCAATCACTCAATCAATCCTCTCATTGATCAGTGCTATGTATCTTTTGCATGCAGTTTGTGCGTTCACATATCCACCAGCTACTCCTCTCGACAAATGCGATGTCAATCTATCACTCACTCAACAGCATGTCATTTGTATTGACTAAGTGTAAAGAGTTCAATACCCAACAATCAAACGTCACTGTACTAAGACTCAGTAAAATGTTAATCTACTATGTTAGTAGAGCTGCAATTTACTGTTTAGGAAATCTAGCATTATGTGATTTTTAATTCAGTATCAAAAATACGACAGTGGGAAATGTTTTAAACAGAAGCTATAGTCAGTAGCTGAAAGTCTGCACTTGCTCTTTGCTGGACAGTCTCAACTGTAACGTTCCTAGTCTTTTTTGATAAATCATTGAGGAATCTTTGTTCATTATGTAGCACAGTGTGAATGCAGAAATATTGCTGATGCTCAGTTCACCAGGCATGTTTAGCCATGACTATTAAGAGTACACATGGCACAAAACAAGGTAGCAGTACACTGTCAGAAAAAAGGTAAACTGTGAAGGTACATTGTAGTTCATTAAATATGCAATGGCCTTAAAGTCCAGTTGTGTTCTGTTCTATGTACTGTGCAAATCTCTTAGAAAATGAGTAAACAATTAAAACATTTCTCCCATTTTAAAAAGAACTGTGCAAAATTGGTTGGACAATGAAACTGAAACACCTGGTTTTAAACCACAATAATTTATTAGTATGGTGTAGGGCCTCCTTTTGCGGCAGATACAGCGTCAGTTCGTCTTGGGAATGACATACACAAGTCCTGCACAGTGGTCAGAGGGATTTGAAGCCAATCTTCTTGCAGGATAGTGGCCAGGTCTCTACGTGATGCTGGTGGAGGAAAACGTTTCCTGACTCGCTCCTCCAAAACACCCCAAAGTGTCTCAATAATATTTAGATCTGGTGACTGTGCAAGCCATGGGAGATGTTCAACTTCACTTTCATGTTCATCAAACCAATCTTTCACCAGTCTTGCTGTGTGTATTGGTGCATTGTCGTCCTGATACACGGCACCGCCTTCAGGACACAATGTTTGAACCATTGGATGCACATGGTCTTACTGGTGCAATGTGCAGTTAATGAAGATTGTCCACCAGGCTGCTCCAATTTAGCCATGAAACCTCCCACACTACAATGACAGGTGTTTCAGTTTCATTGTCCAACCCCTGTATAACTACTAAACTACTAATATCATCTTGAACAAACCCCAAATACTAATCCCAATGCATGTGACAAAAGGATACTTCCACTCCACTATGCTGATGCAGGCTCTGCGGATGGGGTTTTTGAGGGTGAGGCAGAGCAGGGCTCGTGGGGGCCGAGTGGCCGCTGTGCTGGTCTGCTTCTTGGGCTTGCTGTAGTGCTGGCGCTTCCGCTGGGTGGAGCTGGCCGTGGAGATGGGGGCGCCGGCGTTACCCATCAGCTTGGCTTGCCGTGCCGCGTCGATGGCCGCCTGCCAACTGAGAGCTGCCCCCGGCGTGGGGATGTGCTCCGGAGCCAAGCCTACCACACCACTTCCACCTCCACCACCCCCACCACCTCCACCTCCACCACCTCCATCATGCTCCTGCTCATTCAAACTGGCCACCGGAGCCAGAGACGGGCTGGAGTAGTTGGAGCCTGCAGGAGGAAAGAAAAGACAAAGGGTTTGAAAGAAGCATGACAAAACAGCAGCACAACATCTGTATGCTTTACAGTAAACCGTAGAATCTTCTCTATGTTGTGTTTCTGTGCAGAGTATGACCTTTTCCTATTTCACCCAGACTTACTTTTTACTCTGTGAGGGTGGACAAATTTTAAAAGACCACAACTGAACCTGTAAAAACCATCAAATGACACAATATGCTAAAACTAAACCCATTCTTTGCTAAGACTTGCAGAACCTCGCTACCATTTCTCAGGACATGGCATATTTTTTATATGTCCATTAATATTTGTGTTATGCCCCTGTCTTGGGAAGGCCGTAATAGGAAAATGTATGTGAAAGGTGTACAACGAATATGGTTTGAGATAAACACCTCAGACTGAGTAAATGCAGCCACAAACTGAATATACGCACGGAAATTGTGCATCTGCACAAGTGACAAGTAACACAGCAGGTGTTCCTTAAAGAAATGTTCACATCACATACACTCTTTGAAAAGCAGTTCACATCCAACATACACACTCGCATATCAACGCTTAAACGCACAGGGACACGGGGCAGCCATGGCCTGATGTTTAGTGAAGTGGGCTTGGAGCCAGAAGGTTATCAGCTTGTTCCCCTCAACCGCCAGGAAAAATTGGAGGAGTGAAGGAACAGTGCTGTCTCCTGCTTCAATATCCCCAGCTGAGGTGCCCTTGAGCAAGGCACCTCACCCCCTGCTACAACCTGGACGCCGGGATGGCTGTGTGTGTGTGTGTGTGTGTGTGTGCATTCACAGTGTTCGAAAGTCTGGATTGGGCAGATTCAGACAGCTTTGGTTTACTACATCTTAGACCTAAGGCACAAATCCTGTGAACTTGTGGAGCAGGAGAATTGTGGAGAGGTGGGTGGAGATAGAGGTGGAGTCTAATGTTATATTCTTAGATGTGTACAGACTACATTAAGATGAAGGGGTAAAGATACAGCTAAACCACTTTAAATGCATTGGGAGCTGATTTCTAGGAAATAACTTATAAATAATTCATTTTGATGAAAAGAGAAAAGTTCTTAGAAGTTTAATCGATGGCCAAGTGGTGGTGGGGGTGTGGTGTGGGTGGTGGTGGTGGGTGGGTGGGGGGTGTGGTTGGTGGGGGTGGGGTGGGGAATTAGAAATGTGTTCTAATTGCTCCCATTTCTTAAGAAACAATTAATAAAACCTTGGATCCTTTACTAATTTGTCCCACAGTCACAACGTCTAAGGCACGGACTCAGAAACTTACACAGTGACGTAAACCATAATGTAGACTCCATTTTCATCTCCTCTCATTTTCTCTCTCTCTTTTAATCAGTTCTACATGAGTATATTTAATGGTCCTTATCAGAGCCTTGTAGCTCTCTGAACCCAATGTTATGCCCATGTAACCCCTCCATCGCTATATAACCCTGTCATTGTCTATTAGGCTTCCTCTGTAGTTGACTGTATCATGCTGCAGGCAGTGGAGGGGAAATGTTTTAGCTGAGCACTGCCACTCAATCCAGTCTCTAAGCAGAGAACAGCAGATGAGATTACTGTAGTAAAATGCACTACTGACACATTCTCTCTCTCTCTCTGTCTCTCTCTCTCTCACTCACTCTCTCTCTAATCTCCTGCCATTCTCTCTAAATACGCCTTAAGACATTAAATAACACATAGGCTGGATTAGAGTGAGAGGCAAGCATCCTTCCACTCTCCTCCTAAAGGTTAAACTCCAAAAGCTGATCAGAATTTAATTGAATTAAATCAGGCTCCAGACCCAGGCTCCAGATAAAGGCTTTGACTGAGTTTAATCTCAATCAGAAGATTTTAATTCAAGGCTAGTCCAGACTACAGTGGAGATTTATGAGGATTATTTATTTTATTTTTTTAAGCCTATACTCGCAAGGCAGGGACTCACCCCGGATGGGGAGCCAGACCATCACAGTGCACCACAGTACTCAACCCAGCTATCAGCGTGTGTTTTTGGACCACAGGAGGAAACCCACGCAGACAAGAAAGAACATAACAGTCACCCAAGGCTCAGCTCACACACACAACCCCAGGACTGGAGATGTGTGACAGAGAGCCACCCTAAATTCCAAATATTCCATGTATAATTAACACCGGTGCTGTTTAATGCCCACACACTTGGCATTGGGACAATTGTATGTTCACCTTAGGATCTCATCTACTTCAGGGTGTTCCACTTAGTGTCATGCCCTTATCCAGTTTAGGGTCACAGTGGGTCCAGAGCCTACCTGGAATCATTGGGTGTAAGGCGGGAATACACCCTGGAGGGGGCGTCACAGTGCAACACACACACTCACACATTCACACCTACAGACACTTTTGAGTCGTCAATCCACCTACCAACGTGTGTTTTTGGACTGTGGGAGGAAACCGGTGCACCCAGTGGAAACCCATGCAGACACAGAGAGAACACACCAAACTCCTCACAGACAGTCACCCGGAGCAGGACTCGAACCCACAACCTCCAGGTCCCTGGAGCTGTGTGACTGCGACACTAACCTGCTGCGCCACCGTGCCGCCCAACCAACAAACAAAACTGGTTTATTCAGTAATTATAAGGGATCTATACAAAAAGGTTTCACCATTGTGTAGAATATCATTAATATTTAAGATGATGCATCTCTTACAGTCACAAACTGACCTTTTAAGTGCAGCTAAGCATCAGCAAAGCCATCTCACATCTCATACACCATTCCCAAGCCAACCACACCACGTACGCTTCCAAACCCACTGAATCACCGCATGCTATGAGTACAGGAGAACACATTTGCATATAACCTGTAATGTGAGCAAATCATTTATTCAGTGTAGTGTCTGTCTGCTGAATCAGAGGTCAGCTGGGCATCCTCATCCTGTGTAATCTGAGCTTATTCTCTCCTGTTCTTTACACTGCTGAAGGAAAACTGAAGGAAAAGAAAAGAAGGTGTCATTCTCGTGGAATCTTATGAAGTAGCATGCTATAAAAATACACAAAGACTGTAATTAAATTATGATTTAATATAATCTAATATACATAATGTGTTACTGACTATTTATAGCTCACTTTTCAATTATAGAATGTCTTCCACAGGCATCCAATATTTTGTGGAACTTTGTAACTGCTGTACGAATAAATATTATAGTCAACCATCTGCTCTGGCGGTGTGTTACACACAAAAAACAACAGGCAAAGACACTCTGCTGTTTATTTATTGATTTCTGTAGGCTAACCAATGCATAATCCAGATGAACACGTAACTGAAAGCAGCAGTAGCTGAGAATCAACAGGTGCTCTTACTACAAAAACACTATCTATTGCAGTGATCAGTGATCATTTAAATGTCCGGTTGACTGTAACAAACTGTACTGCACCTCAAAGCTGGACTGTCCTGTCCAAAACTGGACACGTGGCAAGTCTGATCAGTCCTGTACATCAGTTAACAAGCATTCAGGCCCATTCCTCTACACAGCACAGTGTTTGTCTGTGAGTCTGTTTCATATTACAAACAGATTCCATCATGAACAAGGTCAAAACTCTGGCTTGGCTTGTTTGAGCCACTCTGTTGTTCATTTTCTTCTGTTCTGAGTTTTAGACAAAACACACTCTGAAACTGTGGAATGCCTATGGCATGGGTAAGCGCTTTTACCCCTGGAAATTCATAATAGCTGTACATTCAACATTTTCATACGGAGGAGAAAAAAAAGTTCTCCATATGTGTTTGAATGGTACATTTCTTGTACTTTTAGCAATTTAGCTTCCTCAAAGAACTCCAAAGTTACACGGCCTGTGGGCCACATGGTACGCCTTCACTTGAACTTTATCCAGTTCATTTCAAGGGGGATTTTTGCTGAATCACATGGTGCACGACTTTTTCCACTGAACTCAACTTCATGCAAAGGAATCTACGTTTCGCCAATCAGGTGTTATCTGACCAAACTTTGTCTGGTTCTGACTGGAGTGCATCAGATTCTTTACTTGACTTCCATGACATCGGAGGAACGCCCAAGTGGCTGTGAGAAAAATGCCAGTAGACCAACGTTCAGATAAAGCTCTTCAGGACATACTCAAACATGCCCATACCAGTTTGAGAACAGTTTTGGTGGTGTGTTTCTAATGAAACTGATGTTACTGAACTGGTTAGAGGTTAATTTGTATATCACAGCCTTCTGGGATATAATTACCACAAGATTGCCATTAATAATCTATATTTTATACAGTAATACTAGCATGTAGTGCTTGTAGTGTCCAGGAAAAAAAATTAACAGCTCTCTCTCTTTCTCTCACTCATGGATCATTACATTCCTTATCCAAATCAGCCAATCCCAATCCAAATCAAAATCCATCCCATCAAGCATACACACACACACACACACATCAATACACAAAATGCAAAACGCACACAAATCCACACAAACAACACCTGAGTCATCAAAAGTGACACTTTTTCAAATGTTGATCTATGAGCATTCAGCTAGGATTTCCATATAAAGAGCTTGATGAATGAAGATTGATGGTACAGTCAGTGCCTTTGGAGATGCCTCACACACCTACACAGGGAAATGTAGCCTCTGGCGATATGAATTGAATAAGCAGCGTGAGTTTTAGTGCAGGACCTGGGGGGGGAGTTTGTGTGTTTTTTCTCCTACACAGGACGAGGTGAGGAGTTCTGATGGAGGTGGCAGGTAGGGATCACACTTTCTTGCTTTCATTACTTCTAAATGTCAAAGATGGTGCTTTCAGCATGGACAACTTCTCCACAGCATTACAAACACAGGGTGGTGTAGGGTTAACTTCTCAAGCCGCTGGCTCATTGGACAGTCGAAAAAAGGTAAGTCCTACACCATCACTACATGCACTGAAAATGCTGATGGATTTGTACATTGTTTTCATTGAGTGGTTCCATAAGGAGTGGCTCCATTTGTTTTATCCATATTATTTAAATCGGAATTTAGTTTCATACATCATCCTGTTTTGCTGGTGACAGCATATATGCTGCTTTCTAATCGTCACACCGCTGTCTGAGAAGAAGAGACTCATACAAACTTCAGTTCCTGTGCTGAGAGGGGGTGAACATATTAAGAAGTTCCACTGTAGTTCTTTCAGTCATTCAGCTTAGTTTTGGAGCAGCTACTTTTATAATTTTACTCATGTATTTTTATTGGACTCGAGCAGAACTGCTGTGTCTGATCCACTGGCACAAGCACATCACACCACCACCACACCAGTGTCACTGGCAGTGTCTGAGCTCAAGGGTATTTTAGATTTTAACCTCTCTGTACTAGCTACGACACAAACTGTGACCCAAAGCACTTTTATAAGTTTGGATAAGGGGGTCTGCCAAATTCCATAAATGGAAATAGAAATGCAAACTATGTAATAGATATGTAAGTCATTACAAAGTAATATAGTTATAAAAGTGAGGAAAACACTGGGGTTAAGGGGTACAAACTAAGCAGTGAACCAAAATTTCCTTGATTTTTACGTGTACTCATCATGTTCACATAGAGCAAGACCCCAGAGTCTCTCAACTAAAGTTTGTTGGATGATCCCTTGGAGAGGCTAGGGGCCTAGAGCCTCTGGTGTTGCTACTCCGGCCTCAGTACTGCAGAAACTGCACTATGTAACTTAGGAGGGTAGAAAGCCACCCTCACCTTTCTTCACCCTCCCTCTCTATTTCAGGACAGTGCTATAAAAATGAATATTTATATTATTATGAAAAGTGAACACCTGCAAGTGTAGGGAGAGATCAGGAGCAAATATACCAAAGTTGACCTAGTGTTCATTTAAATTTTAGCAGCAGTTTTAGAGATCATTCTAATATGGTGCAAAACTTTGTTTATAACCAGGCCACAAACACCCTTTAAATATTTAAAAAATATTATATCATTCAAACTGGACTTTATGCATCATATAGCAAAGTTTGAGCTACATGACTGACAAATGCTTGTTTTAACACTTTGGCACAGAGAAGTTTTTAACTGGAAGGGCTCTAGAGGGTCTTCAAGACCCGTTTTAGTCTTGGATTTAATGCCTCGCATTTTGCAATGCAAACGCATTGCAGGGCAACTGTCTGTGGAGTTTTCAGACTTTTTAAGAGTGGTGACAGTTCTTCACACGCTTTCTGAAGTGGATACTTTTATAGAGTTTATGAGAGGACGAATGAAATAATGTGCTTTCCACTCTGAAGCAACCCGTCACGGTCGCCCCACACACCAATGACTCATGCCTTTACACTCTTACAAATGCCTGTTTTGCCTTATTCGGATTCTGGCATTTGTGCTAGATAGTACTGTCTCCAATGCTGTCAACACGTATCAAGTGCTTTTGTTCTTCAGCTGCATATGCACCACCAACCCGACCACATTCATAGAATCAGCCCAGAACCAATATCCCAGACTGTCCAGTTTGGATGTGGAATTCAGTCTACTGTACGTGGACCAGTCTATTTCTAAACCCAGACACTAACATCTTGAGTGAAGGATATATTTCTGATGACTAGTGTGCGAGTTTTAGATTCTAATTTTTATAATGTGTTTATATTTGCTATTCCGTGCTCTTCCATCCAGATCCAAAAAGAAAAAGATACACTGTTATTTTTTAGTCCGGCATTGCTTAGCATTCACAATCTAAAAGAAAGTGATGTGGTATATACAAGGTATATATGAGGTATATACTGCAAGCCAGGCGTCACAACAATGCATCACTCTGGGCTTAATGCTCTTATCAGGGTTGTGTATTGTGGTATTGTTATCAACTGAAACACAGCAAGAGTTACTCTAAAAGCGTTTAGAGTAGTTAAAACAGCACCAGAAATGTAGGAAAAAAAGAATGTACACACTACTGTTTTCAATGAGCTTGTTTGGCGCATACCAGTGTTTGAAAGGAAAAGTTCACACTTGCTCTGATGAACCACACTAACAGAGCAAATGCACCAGGGTTTGTTTTAATAAAACAATTCTGACAAGTATAAACACACACACAAGGATTGCATTGAAAAACATATAAAGTGCACAGAAATTCAAGTCATTTCTGATATATGGCCTCTCACTGGCTTTGTTTCATGGTCTCTGTGTACATCCTATCCACATTAAATTGAGCAGTAAAGGGTGGAGCTCAAATAACTAGGCTTTTTTCAAGTTGCAAAAGTTTTTAGAGGGTCGTTCCTGCCTCCACTGTAATATTGCTGTTTTAAAAAAATGTATCCAGCCATGAACATTGACCACAATTGTGTATAAAATGTTTTAAAGCTTTCTCGGTTAGTGTATCATTCCTCTGAGCATCGAACATAATGATTAGCCAAAGCCCACCATTAGTACGTTTCTAAACAGCCAAAGAAGAGGCACATTCCACATTAAGATGTACTCGCACCTGCAGCCTGTTTGGTCAAATTCTGAAGTGCAGTGTGACAGCAGGCCAACATCAAAATCCAAACCCATTGTTAGCCCTAAGCGAGCTGTCCATAAACAAACAGAACACACGTCTGCAAATGGCAGCGGCTGTTAAATGCTTCACAGACGGACTGGAACAAACATCATTCCATATAATCTGGTGAATATTAAAATTCTTGAGTGCAACCTGATATTGTGACAGCTTTATGGCTCTAGTCGTAATGTGAAGGTGAAAATGACCACATTTTGGAGGAAGAATGGAAATGCTGAAGCACATTTCATGCACTCTTTGGGCTTTATTGGCTTTAATTTCCTTTATTTAGCAGAAAAGCTGTTTAAAAGTCATACATCAAACAGGTAAACACAAATCTTTTTGTGCCTGGCATTTTTGAAGGACCTGGTGGGTGCGTGTGGTGGCATTATGCTGCTGTGACAGTAAACACATGGCACATATCAGTTATAACATACAACAACACAAACACTGGCATGTTAACTCACAGTTAATGTGAGCCCTGGGCCTGCTTGCTGGACACAAGGTGGTTGTAGTGAGGTGTTATGTCAGTGAGTGACAGGTGTGGGGTGTTTGTGGCGTTCAGTCTATTGTGAAGCTGTATTTTGAAATTTCACAGACCACTACTGGGCGCAGGTAGTGTCGCAGTCACACAGCTCCAGGTGCCTAGAGGTTGTGGGTTCGATTCCCGCTCCGGGTGACTGTCTGTGAGTTCTCCCTGTGTCCGCGTGGGTTTCCTCCGGGTGCTCCGGTTTCCTCCCACAGTCCAAAAACATACGTTGGTAGGTGGATTGGCGACTCAGAAGGGTCCGTAGGTGTCTGCGTTGCCCTGTGAAGGACTGGCGCCCCCTCCAGGGTGTATTCCCGCCTTGCGCCCAATGATTCCAGGTAGGCTCTGGACCCACCGCGACCCTGAACTGGATAAGCACTTACAGATAATGAATGAATGAATGAACAGACCACTACCTGCAAACAGACGAATGGTTCAAAACTCAAATCAAATCCAAATCTCAGGATCAATCCACATCAAATCTAAAGATATTTCTTTAATAACTTTAAATCTCATGAATAATCTATGATTATATTTATTCAAGAAAGTGGGTGGCACAGTGGCGCAACAGAGTCACTGTCACACACCACCAGGGTCTTGTGGTTGTGGGTTTGAGCCCTGTTATCAACTCTGAATCACTGGGCACGAGGCGGGAACACACCTTGGAGGGAGCACCAGTCCTCCGCAGGGCGACACAGTCTCACACATTCACTCACACAATTTGGTAGGTACTCAAAAGTGCCCATAGGAGTGAGTGTGTAATTGAATGTGTGAGTGTGTGTCGCCCCAAAAAAGGACTGGTGGCCCTTCCAGGGTGTGTTAAAGCCTTGTACCCAGTGATTCCGGCTAGACTCCGGAGCCACAGAGACCCTGAACTGGATAATGAATTAATTAATTATTTAGGAAAAAAAAGGAAAGAATTGAGTAAAGAAAATGCAATGCTGCACCTATTTTCAGTGTTCATATCCATACGCTGGTAGACATTTTTCATATTTAGTGAGTTCAGCTCCTCTAAGATGCACACATTGTGGACACAGATATTCAGATATGCACACACAGCTTGTATAAGCTAAAACCCAATGCTGGATCAGCACATTATTCACAGCACAGTGTTCAGTGTTTTGAGGTGTAAAGTCCCAGCACTAAACTGTGCAGCAGTAGAACTGAATTTAGGATGTGGGAGCATCCTCCACAGTCTTATGTGGAGTGGCTACACAACCTCAGTATCTGACTTCACCAGGTTTGGCTGAATATAATGAAATCTACACAGAAATGTTCCAACACCCAGCAGTGAAGACAAAAACCGCTCCTTAATTTTTGAGGAAACTACTGGCCATATCATGTAACTTTGTTCACACACACACACACACACACACACACACACACACACACACACACAAAGACTGACATGAGCATGACAAGGACGGAGTGCCACCATGGAGCCCACCTCAAAATCACCACGGTAACTCAATTGGGACTGACCACAGCCAATGACTCTAAAGCACTTTGATCCTCATACTCTTACACATTCACACACACACACATACACATACACACACACACACACACACACACACACACACACACACACACACAAAACACTATTTGTTTCAGTGACTTGTGGAAACTCTACACAGCTTTCAATCTTTGCGAGACCCACTGTAACTTAAAACCAGCCTAAATCCTTCCTTAACCCTAAACTATGACACTAATCCTAGCCCTAAACATATGATTTATTTTGTGATTCCAACTAAAGTCCCCACATTGGGAGTGTGTACCAGTTTTGGTCCCTAAAATGTCATATATACATATCTCTCTCTCTCTCTCTCTCTCTCTCTCTCTCTCTCTCTCTCTCTCTCTCTCACTCTCACTCTCACTCTCACACTCTCTACTCTCTCTCTCACACATACACACACACACACACATAATCATACTGTAGTTTATCATTCTTGCCCTCTTATTCAGTCACCTGGCCCCTGACTCTGCATATAGAGCCGATCACTAGGCCACAAGATGTTTAAGAGCGCCTGCGGTCAGCTCTGACGATTTTGCCACCAGTGATTTGTCATCTTTACACACACCCAAACAAGTCAGTTCAAAAGCAAAGGCCACGCAAGAACAGTGCTTCAGAGAATAATAATGAATCACGGGACACAGAGGCGACGGAGGAGGCAGATACTCAGAGTTTTCCTTAAAAAGCTTGGTTCACCATTAGCTGAAGCAAAGTACTTCACTCCTAAAGTGTTTTTTAAAGACATCAACACAAAGTCTGAGAGTCCTTAGTCATAAAAACCTAAAAAAAAAAATGAGATGTTATTCATTTTCTGAGTGAAAATAATTTAGCACATTACTGTTTAACATGGAATTGAACACACTGGTGAAAAACTGTTTGGGGATTAGGTGCCTTGCTCAAAGGCACTTCAGCTGTGGATTAAGGGAGGGGGACAGTGCTGTTCCTGCACTCCCACCGCCCCCAATACTCCTGCCAGGCGTGGGAATCAAATCAGGGACCTTCAAATCCCAAGCCTTCTTCTCTAACAAGAAACATAATTATTATTAAGTTGAGACATGCACCTGAAATTGTGCTTGTAAGCAGAAGAGAGCATTAATTCATTCATTTATTCATTCATTCATCTGTCTTCTGTAACTGCTTCATCCTGGCCAGGGTTGCAGCTTGTCCTGAGCCTATCACTGGGCACAAAGCAGGAACACACTGTGCACAGGGCACTAGTCCATCACAGAAGAGAAGATCATTTATTGTGATTTAAATTTGATGAAATGTTTCTGTCATGTGTATAGTCTTGTTATCAGGAAAAAAATATCTGTTAGGCCTATTGCAGCAGTGAAAGCTTATCTGGTAAATAACCCTAGCAAACCCTGCATGAGAACAACAATCCATTTTG